>NC_060139.1:1121161226-1121461696 GCF_021461385.2 Schistocerca piceifrons | reverse complement strand
AGGCCGTGGGACGAAAGAATTTACAGGCAGGCAACAGTGCCGGCCGTGGCTTGGCCGTAATGGAGAAATGAAGTTACCGGTTGGAGGCTCATATAATAAAGTAAAATCCCTTATTGTCTGGCTCATCCTTTACAGTTTCTAGTTAGCTTTGAGCGTTTCCTGGGAAATCAGCATCAGATTGCGATGCACTACTGCAGCTTTACTCTATCCCTTGGACCTTCACATTGACGATGAAACACAGAAATTGCGTCGGGATTTAATACAAAAGGCACAATGCCGAATTAAGTACAAGAAGAGTTTTTCTTCTCATTGTTTGTGGATTGTTTGAGCGTTTCCTGTTAGATCAGTAATTGATTCCGATTCACTACTTCAGCTTAACACTATCCATTGGACCATAACATTGACAATGAAACAAAGAAATTGCCACGGGATTTATTACAAAAGGGACAATGCCGACTTAAGAACAAGAAGAGTAAATCTTCTGATTGTTTGTGGTTTGCTTTGAGCGTTTCCTGGAAGATCAGTATTAGATTCCGATGAACTACTGCAGCTTTACTCTATCCCTTCGACCTTCAGATTCACGATGAAACACAGATATTGCGTCGGGATTTAAAACAAAATTTACAATGTCAACTTAAGTACAAGAAGAGTAAATCTTCTCACTGTTTGCGGTTTGCTTTGAGCGTTTCCTGGGAGATCAGTATTAGATTCCGATGCACTACTGCAGCTTTACTCTATCTCTTGGACCTTCACATTCACGATGGAACACAGAAATTGCGTCGGGCTCTAATACAAAAGGCACAATGCCGACTTCAGTACAAGAAGAGTAAATCATCTCATTGTTAGTGGTTTGTTTTGAGCGTTTCCTGGGCGATCAGTATTAGATTCCGATGCACTACTGCAGCTTTCCTCTATCCCTTGGACCTTCGCATTGACGATGAAACACAGAAATTACGTCGGGCTCTAATACAAAACGCACAATGCCGACTTAAGTACAAGAAGAGTAAATCATGTCATTGTTTGTGGTTTGTTTTGAGCGCTTCCTGGGAGATCAGTATTAGATTCCGATGCACTATTGCAGCTTTACTCTATCCCTTGGACCTTCACATTGACGATGAAACACAGAAATTGCGTTGGGATTTAATACAAAAGGCACAATGCTGACTTAAGTACAAGAAGAGTAAATCTTCTCATTGCATGTGGTTTGCTTTGGGCGATTACTGGGAGATCAGTATTAGATTCCGATGCACTACTGCAGCTTTACTCTAACCCTTGGACCTTCACATTCACGATGGAACACAGAAATTGCATCGGGATTTAATACAAAAACCACAATGCCGACTTAAATACAAAAAGGGTAAATCTTCTCATTGTGTATGGTTTGTTTGAGCGTTTCCTGGGAGTTCAGTATTAGATTCCGATGAACTACTGCAGCTTTAGTCTATCCCTTGGACCTTCAGATTGATGATTAAACTCAGAAATTGCGTCGGGATTTAAAACAAAATTTACAACGTCAACTTAAGTACAAGAAGAGTAACTCTTCTCATTGTTTGCGGTTTGCTCTGAGAGTTTCCTGGGAGATCAGTATTAGATTCTGATGCACTACTGCAGCTTTACTCTATCCTTTGGACCTTCGCATTGTCGATGAATCACAGAAATTGTATGGGGCTATAACACAAAACGCACAATGCCGACTTAAGTACAAGAAGAGTAAATCTCCTCATTGTTAGTGGTTTGTTTTTAGCGCTTCCTGGGAGATCAGTATTACATTCCGATGCATTATTGCAGCTTTACGCTATCCCTTGGACCTTCACATTGACGATGAAACTCAGAAATTGCCTCGGGATTTAATACATAGGGCACAATGCCGACTTAAGTACAACAAGAGTAATTCTTCTCATTGTTTGTGGTTTGCTTTGAGCGTTTCCTGATAGATCTGTATCAGATTCCGATGCACTACTGCTGCTTTACTCTATCCCTTGGTCCTTCACCCTAACGATGAAACACAGATATTGCGTCGGGATTTAATACAAAAGGCACAATGCTGACTTAAGTACATGAAGAGTAAACCTTCTCATTGTTTGTGGTTTGCTTTGAGCGTTTCCTGGAAGATCAGTATTAGTTCCCGATGCACTACTGTGGCTTTACTCTATCCCATGGACCTTCACATAGACCATGAAACAAAGAAATTGCGTCGGGATTTAAAAAAAATTTACAATGTCAAGTTAAGTACAATAATAGTAAATCTTCTCACTGTTTGCGGTTTGCACTGAGCGTTTCCTCTGAGATCAGTATTAGATTCCGATGCACTACTGCAGCTTTACTCTATCTCTTGAACCTTCACATTGACGATGGAGCACAGAAATTGCGTCGGGGGTTAATACAAAATCACAATGGCGACTTAAGTACTAGAAGAGTGAATCTTCTCATTGTTCGTGGTTTGCTTTGAGCGTTTCCTGGGAGATCAGATTTAGATTCCGATGCACTACTGCAGCTTTACTCTATCCCTTGGACCTTCAGATCGACGATTAAACACAGATATTGCGTCGGGGTTTAAAACAAAATTTGCAATGTCAACTTACGTACAAGAAGAGTATATCTTCTCACTGTTTGCGGTTTGCTTTTAGCGTTTCCTGGGAGATCAGTATAAGATTCCGATGCACTACTACAGCTTTATTCTATCCCTTGGACCTTCACATTGACGATGAAACGCAGAAATTGCGTCGGGATTTAAAACAAAATTTACAATGTCAACTTAAGTACAAGAAGAGTAAATCTTCTCATTGTTTCCGGTTTGCTCTGAGAGTTTCCTGGGAGATCAGTATTAGATTCCGATGCACTACTGCAGCTTTACTCTATACTTTGGACCTTCGCATTGACGATGAATCACAGAAATTGCGTGGGGCTCTAATACAAAACGCACAATGCCGACTTAAGTACAACAAGCGTAAATCTCCTCATTGTTAGTGGTTTGTTTTGAGCGCTTCCTGGAAGATCAGTATTACATTCCGATGCACTATTGCAGGTTTACTCTATCCCTTGGACCTTCACATTGACGATGAAACTCAGAAATTGCGTCGGGATTTAATACATAGGGCACAACGCCGACTTAAGTACAAGAAGAGTAATTCTTCTCATTGTTTGTGGTTTGCTTTGAGCGTTTCCTGATAGATCTGTATCAGATTCCGATACACTACTGCTGCTTTACTCTATAACTTTGTCCTTCACCCTAACGATGAACCACAGAAATTGCGTCGGGATTTAATACAAAAGGCACAATGCCGACATAAGTACAAGAAGAGTAAATCCTCCCATTGTTTGTGGTTTGCTTTGAGCTTTTCCTGGAGAATCAGTACTAGATTCCGATGCTCTACTGCAGCTTTACGCTATCCCTTGGACCTTCACATTGACGTGAATGACTGAAATTGCGTCGGGATTTAATACATAAGGCACAATGCTGACTTAAGTACATGAAGAGTAAACCTTCTCATTGTTTCTCGTTTGCTTTGAGCGTTTCCTGGATGATCAGTATTAGTTCCCGATGCACCACTGCGGCTTTACTCTATCCCATGGACCTTCACATAGACGATGAAACACAGAAATTGCGTCGGGATTTAAGACAAAATTTACAATGTCAACTCAAGTACAATAATAGTAAATCTTCTCATTGTTTGCGGTTCGCATTGAGCGTTTCCTCTGAGATCAGTATTAGATTCCGATGCACTACTGCAGCTTTACTCTATCTCATGAACCTTCACATTGACGATGGAGCACAGAAATTGCCACGGGATTTAATTCAAAAGTCATAATGGCGACTTTAGTACTAGAAGAGTGAATCTTCTCATTGTTCGTGGTTTGCTTTGAGCTTTTCCTGGGAGATCAGAATTAGATTCCGATGCACTACTGCATCTTTACTCTATCCCTTGCACCTTCACATTGACGATGAAACCCAGAAACTGCGTCGAGATTTAATACGAAAGGCACAATGCCGACTTACGTACAAGAAGGTTAAAAATACTCATTGTTTATGGTTTGCTTTGAGCGTTTCCTGGGAAATCAGTATTACATTCCTATGCACTACTGCAGCTTTACTCTATCCCTTGGACCTTCACATTGACGATGAAACACAGAAATTGCGTCCGGATTTAATACAAAAGGCACAATGCCGACTTATGTACATGAAGAGTAAACCTGCTCATTGCTTGTGGTTTCCTTTGAGCGTTTCCCGTAAGATCAGTATTAGTTCCCGATGCACTACTGCAGCTTTACTCTATTCCTTGGACCTTCACATTGACGATGAAACACAGAAATTGCGTCGGGATTTAATACAAAAGGCACAATGCCAACTTGAGTACAAGCAGAGTAAATCTTCTCATTGTTTGTGGTTTGCTTTGAGCGTTTCCTGGGTGATCAGTATTAGATTCCGATACACTGCTGCAGCTTTACTCTATCCATTGGACGTTCACATTGACGATGAAACACAGAAAATGCGTCGGGATTTAATACAAATTTCACAATGCCGACTTAAGTACAAGAAGGGTAAATCTTCTCATTGTTTGTAGTTAGGTTTTAGCGTTTCCTGGGATATCAGTATTAGATTACGATGCACTACTGCAGCTTTACTCTATCCCTTGAACCTTCACATTGACGATGAAACACAGAAATTGCGTCGGGATTTAAAACAAAATTTACAATGTCAACGTAAGTACAAGAAGAGTAAATCTTCTCATTGTTTGCGGTTTGCTTTGAGCGTTTCCTGGGAGATCAGTATTAGATTCCGGTGCACTACTGCAGCTTTACTCTATCCTTTGGACCTTCGCATTGACGATGAATCACTGAAATTCCGTGGGGCTCTAATACAAAACGCACAATGCCGACTTAAGTACAAGAAGAGTAAATCTCCTCATTGTTAGTAATTTGTTTTGAGCGCTTCCTGGGAGATCAGTATTACATTCCGATGCACTATTGCAGCTTTACTCTATCCGTTGGACCTTCACATTGACGATGAAACTCAGATATTGCGTCGGGATTTAATACAAAGGGCACAATGCCGACTTAAGGACAAGAAGAGTAAACCATCTCATTGTTTGTGGTTTGCTTTGAGCGTTTCCTGATAGATCTGTATCAGATTCCGATGCACTTCTGCTGCTTTACTCTATCCCTTGGTCCTTCACCCTAACGATGAAACACAGATATTGCGTCGGGATTTAATACAAAAGGCACAATGCTGACTTAAGTACATGAGGAGTAAACCTTCTCATTGTTTGTGGTTTGCTTTGAGCGTTTCCTGGAAGATCAGCATTAGTTCCCGATGCACTACTGCGGCTTTACTCTATCCCGTGTACCTTCACATAGACGATGAAACAAAGAAATTGCGTCGGGATTTAAGACAAAATTTACAATGTCAACTTAAGTACAATAATAGTAAATCTTCTCATTGTTTGCGGTTTGCATTGAGCGTCTCCTCTGAGATCAGATTTGATTCCAATGCACTACTGCAGCTTTACTCTATCTCTTGAACCTTCACATTGACGATGGAGCACAGAAATTGCGTCGGGATTTAATGCAAAATCACAATGGCGACTTAAGTTCTAGAAGAGTGAATCTTCTCATTGTTCGTGGTTTGCTTTGAGCGTTTCCTGGGAGATCAGATTTAGATTCCGATGCACTACTGCAGCTTTACTCTATCCCTTGGACCTTCACATTGACGATGAAACCCAGAAATTGCTTCGAGATTTAATACGAAAGGCACAATGCCGACTTAAGTAAAAGAAGGTTAAATCTTCTCATTGTTTGTGGTTTGTTTGAGCGTATCCTGTTAGATCAGTAGTAGATTCCGATGCGCTACTTCAGCTTTAAACTATCCCTTGGACCTTCACATGGACGATGAAACACAGAATTTGCGTCGGGATTTAATACAAAAGGCACAATGCCGACTTAAGAACAAGAAGAGTAAATCTTCTCATTGTTTGTGGTTTGCTTTGAGCGTTTCCTGGAAGATTAGTATTAGATTCCGATGCACTACTGCAGCTTTACTCTATCCCTTGGACCTTCACATTCACGATGGAACACAGAAATTGCGTCGGTCACTAATACAAAAGGCACAATGCCGACTTAAGTACAAGACGAGTTAATCTTCTAGTTGTTTGTGGTTTGTTTTGAGCGTTTCCTAGGCGATGAGTATAAGATTCCGATGCACTATTGCTGCTTTCCTCTATTCCTTGTACCTTCACATTCACGATGGAACACAGAAATTGCGTCGGGCTCTAATACTAAACGCACAATGCCGACTTAAGTACAAGAAGAGTAAATCTTCTAATTGATTGTGGTTTGCTTTGAGCGTTTCCTTGGGGATCAGTACTAGATTCCGATGCACTACTGCAGATTTACTCTATCCCTTGGACCTTCACATTGACGATGAAACACAGAAAATGAGTAAGGATTTAATACAAAAGGCAAAATGCCGACTTAAGTACAAGAAGAGTAAATCCTCTCATTGTTTGTGGTTTGTTTTGAGCGTTTCCTGGGAGATCACTATTAGATTCCGATGCACTACTGTAGCTTTACTCCATCTCTTGAACCTTCACATTGACGATGAAACACTGAAACTGCGTCGGGATTTAATACAAAAGGAACAATGCCGACTTATGTACATGAAGAGTAAACCTGCTCATTGCTTGTGGTTTCCTTTGAGCGTTTCCCGTAAGATCAGTATTAGTTCCCGATGCACTACTGCAGCTTTACTCTATTCCTTGGACCTTCACATTGACGAAGAAACACAGAAATTGCGTCGGGATTTAATACAAAAGGCACAATGCCAACTTGAGTACAAGCAGAGTAAATCTTCTCATTGTTTGTGGTTTGCTTTGAGCGTTTCCTGGGTGATCAGTATTAGATTCCGATGCACTACTGCAGCTTTACTCCATCCATTGGACGTTCACATTGACGATGAAACACAGAAATTGCGTCGGGATTTATTACAAAATTCACAATGCCGACTTAAGTACAAGAAGGGTGAATCTTCTCATTGTTTGTAGTTAGGTTTGAGCGTTTCCTGGGATATCAGTATTAGATTGCGATGCACTACTGCAGCTTTACTCTATCCCTTGGACCTTCACATTGACGATGAAACACAGAAATTGCGTCGGGATTTAAAACAAAATTTACAATGTCAACTTAAGTACAAGAAGAGTAAATCTTCTCATTGTTTGCGGTTTGCTTTGAGCGTTTCCTGGGAGATCAGTATTAGATTCCGATGCACTACTGCAGCTTTACTCTATCCTTTGGACCTTCGCATTGACGATGAATCACTGAAATTCCGTGGGGCTCTAATACAAAACGCACAATGCCGACTTAAGTACAAGAAGAGTAAATCTCCTCATTGTTAGTGGTTTGTTTTGAGCGCTTCCTGGGAGATCAGTATTACATTCCGATGCACTATTGCAGCTTTACTCTATCCGTTGGACCTTCACATTGACGATGAAACTCAGAAATTGCGTCGGGATTTAATACAAAGGGCACAATGCCGACTTAAGGACAAGAAGAGTAAATCCTCCCATTGTTTGTGGTTTGCTTTGAGCGTTTCCTGATAGTTCTGTATCAGATTCCGATGCACTACTGCTGCTTTACTCTATCCCTTGGTCCTTCACCCTAACGATGAAACACAGAAATTGCATCTGGATTTAATACAAAAGGCATAATGCCGACATAAGTACAAGAAGAGTAAATCCTCCCATTGTTTGTGGTTCGCTTTGAGCTTTTCCTGGAGAATCAGTACTAGATTCCGACGCTCTACTGCAGCTTTACGCTATCCCTTGGACTTTCACATTGAAGATGAAACACAGAAAATGCGTCGGGATTTAATACAAAAGGCACAATGCCGACTTACGTACAAGAACAGTAAATCCTCTCATTGTTTGTGGTTTGCTTTAAGCGTTTCCTGGGAGATCAGTGTTAGATTCCGATGCGCTACTGCAGCTTTACTCTATCTCTTGAACCTTCACATTGACGATGAAAGACTGAAATTGCGTCGGGATTTAATACAAAAGGCACAATGCCGACTTAAGTACATGAAGAGTAAACCTTCTCATTGTTTGTAGTTTGCTTTGAGCGTTTCCTGGACGATCAGTATTAGAGTCCGATGCGCTACTGCAGCTTCTTTCTATCCCTCGGACCTTCACATTGCGAAGAAACACAGAAATTCCGTCGGGATTTAATACAAAAGGCACAATGCCGACTTAAGTCGAAGAAGAGTAAATCTTCTCATTGTTTGTGGTTGGCATTGAGCGTTTCCTGGGAGATCAGTATTAGATACCGATGCACTACTGCAGCTTTACTCTATCCCTTGGCCTTCACAGTGACGATGAAACACAGAAATTGCGTCCAGATTTAATACAAAAGGCACCATGTCGACTTAAGTACAAGAAGAGTAAATATTCTCTTTGTTTTGGGTTTGCTTTGAGCGTTTCCTGGGAGTTCAGTATTAGTTTCCGATGCTCTAGTGCACCTTCACTCTATTGCTTGGACCTTCCCATTGACGATGAAACACAGAAATGGTGTCGGGATTTAATACAAAAGGCACCATGCCGACATAAGTATAAGAAGAGTAAATCCTCTCATTGTTTGTGGTTTGATTTGAGCGTCCCCTAGGAGATCAGTAATAGATTCCGATGCACTACTGCAGCTTTACTCCATCTCTTGAACCTTCACATTGACGATGAAACACAGAAAATGCGTAAGGATTTAATACAAAAGGCACAATGCCGACTTAAGTACAAGAAGAGTAAATATTCTCTTTGTTTTTGGTTTGCTTTGAGCGTTTCCTGGGAGATCAGTATTAGATTCTCATGCACTACAGCGGCTTTACTCTATCCCTTGGTCCTTCACCCTAACGATGAAACGCAGATATTGCGTCGGGATTTAATACAAAAGGCACAATGCCGACATAAGTACAAGAAGAGTATATCCTCCCATTGTTTGTGGTTTGCATTGAGCTTTTCCTGGAGGATCAGTACTAGATTCCGATGCTCTACTGCTGCTTTACGCTATCCCTTGGACCTTCAGATTGACGATGAAACACAGAAAATGCGTCGGGATTTTATACAAAAGGCACAATGCCGACTTAAGTACAAGAAGAGTAAATATTCTCTTTGTTTGTGGTTTGTTTTGGGCGTTTTCTGGGATTTCAGTATTAGATTCCGATGTACTAGTGCAGCTTTACTCTATCGTTTGGACCTTAACATTGACGATGAAACACAGAAATGGCGTCGGGATTTAATACAAAAGGCACAATGCCGACTTAAGTACAAGAACAGTAAATCCTCTCATTGTTTGTGGTTTGCTGTGAGCGTTTCCTGGGAGATCAGTATTAGATTCCGATGCGCTACTGCAGCTTTACTCTATTTCTTGAACCTTCACATTGACGATGAAAGACTGAAATTGCGTCGGGATTTAATACAAAAGGCACAATGCCGACTTCAGTACATGAAGAGTAAACCTTCTCATTGTTTGTGGTTTGCCTTGAGCGTTTCCTGGAAGATCAGTATTAGTTCCCGATGCACTACTGCATCTTTACTCTATCCCATGGACCTTCACATAGACGATGAAACACAGTAATTGCGTCGGGATTTAAAACAAAATTTACAATGTCAACTTAAGTACAATAAGAGTAAATCTTCTCATTGTTTGCGGTTTGCATTGAGTGTTTCCTCTGAGATCAGTATTAGATTCCGATGCACTACTGCAGCTTTAGTCTATCTCTTGAACCTTTACATTGACGATGGAGCACAGAAATTGCCACGGGATTTAATAGAAATTCACAATGGCGAATTAAGTACTAGAAGAGTGAAACTTCTCATTGTTCGTGGTTTGCTTTGAGCCTTTCCTGGGAGATCACAATTAGATTCCGATGCACTACTGCAGCTTTACTCTATCCCTTGGACCTTCACATTGACGATGAAACCCAGAAATTGCGTCGAGATTTAATACGAAAGGCACAATGCCGACTTACATACAAGAAGGTTAAAAATTCTCATTGTTTGTAGTTTGCTTTGAGCGTTTCCTGGGAGATCAGTATTAGATCCAATGCTCTACTGTAGCTTCATTCTATCCCTTGGACCTTCACACTGATGATGAAACACAGAAATTCCGTCGGGATTTAATACAAAAGGCACAGTGACGACTTAAGTAGAAGAAGGTTAAATCTTCTCATTGTTTGTGGTTTGCTTTGAGCTTGTCGTGGGAAATCAGTACTAGATTCCGATGCTCTACTGCAGCTTTACGCTATCCCTTGGACCTTCACATTGACGATGAAACACAGAAAATGCGTCGGGATTTTATACAAAAGGCACAATGCCGACTTAAGTACAAGAAGAGTAAATATTCTCTTTGTTTGTGGTTTGTTTTGAGCGTTTTCTGGGGGTTCAGTATTAGATTCCGATGTACTAGTGCAGCTTTACTCTATCGTTTGGACCTTAACATTGACGATGAAACACAGAAATGGCGTCGGGATTTAATACAAAAGGCACAATGCCGACTTAAGTACAAGAACAGTAAATCCTCTCATTGTTTGTGGTTTGCTTCGAGCGTTTCCTGGGAGATCAGTATTAGATTCCGATGCGCTACTGCAGCTTTACTCTATTTCTTGAACCTTCACATTGACGATGAAAGACTGAAATTGCGTCGGGATTTAATACAAAAGGCACAATGCCGACATAAGTGCATGAAGAGTAAACCTTCTCATTGTTTGTGGTTTGCTTTGAGCGCCCCCTAGGAGATCAGTATTAGATTCCGATGCACTACTGCAGCTCTACTCCATCTCTTGAACCTTCACATTGACGATGAAACACAGAAATTGCGTCGGGATTTAATACAACGGGGCACAATGCCGACTTAAGTGCATGAAGAGTAAACCTGCTCATTGTTTGTGGTTTGCTTTGAGCGTTTCCCGTAAGATCAGTATTAGTTCCCGATGCACTACTGCAACTTTACTCTATCCCTTGGACCTTCAGATTGACGATTAAACACAGATATTGCGTCGGGATTTAAAACAAAATTTACAATGTCAACTTAAGTACAAGAAGAGTATATCTTCTCACTGTTTGCGGTTTGCTTTGAGCGTTTCCTGTGAGATCAGTATTAGATTCCGATGCACTATTGCACCTTTCCTCTATCCCTTGGACCTTCACATTCACGATGGAACACAGAAATTGCGTCGGGCTCTAATACAAAACGCACAATGCCGACTTAAGTACAAGAAGAGTAAATCTTCTAATTGATTGTGGTTTGCTTTGAGCGTTTCCTTGGGGATCAGTACTAGATTCCGATGCACTACTGCAGATTTACTCTATCCCTTGGACCTTCACATTGACGATGAAAGACTGAAATTGCGTCGGGATTTAATACAAAAGGCACAATGCCGACTTCAGTACATGAAGAGTAAACCTTCTCATTGTTTGTGGTTTGCCTTGAGCGTTTCCTGGAAGATCAGTATTAGTTCCCGATGCACTACTGCATCTTTACTCTATCCCATGGACCTTCACATAGACGATGAAACACAGTAATTGCGTCGGGATTTAAAACAAAATTTACAATGTCAACTTAAGTACAATAAGAGTAAATCTTCTCATTGTTTGCGGTTTGCATTGAGTGTTTCCTCTGAGATCAGTATTAGATTCCTTTGCACTACTGCAGCTTTAGTCTATCTCTTGAACCTTTACATAGACGATGGAGCACAGAAATTGCCACGGGATTTAATAGAAATTCACAATGGCGAATTAAGTACTAGAAGAGTGAAACTTCTCATTGTTCGTGGTTTGCTTTGAGCGTTTCCTGGGAGATCACAATTACATTCCGATGCACTACTGCAGCTTTACTCTATCCCTTGGACCTTCACATTGACGATGAAACCCAGAAATTGCGTCGAGATTTAATACGAAAGGCACAATGCCGACTTAAGTACAAGAAGGTTAAAAATACTCATTGTTTATGGTTTGCTTTGAGCGTTTCCTGGGAAATCAGTATTACATTCCTATGCACTACTGCAGCTTTACTCTATCCCTTGGACCTTCACATTGACGATGAAACACAGAAATTGCGTCCGGATTTAATACAAAAGGCACAATGCCGACTTATGTACATGAAGAGTAAACCTGCTCATTGCTTGTGGTTTCCTTTGAGCGTTTCCCGTAAGATCAGTATTAGTTCCCGATGCACTACTGCAGCTTTACTCTATTCCTTGGACCTTCACATTGACGATGAAACACAGAAATTGCGTCGGGATTTAATACAAAAGGCACAATGCCAACTTGAGTACAAGCAGAGTAAATCTTCTCATTGTTTGTGGTTTGCTTTGAGCGTTTCCTGGGTGATCAGTATTAGATTCCGATACACTGCTGCAGCTTTACTCTATCCATTGGACGTTCACATTGACGATGAAACACAGAAAATGCGTCGGGATTTAATACAAATTTCACAATGCCGACTTAAGTACAAGAAGGGTAAATCTTCTCATTGTTTGTAGTTAGGTTTTAGCGTTTCCTGGGATATCAGTATTAGATTACGATGCACTACTGCAGCTTTACTCTATCCCTTGAACCTTCACATTGACGATGAAACACAGAAATTGCGTCGGGATTTAAAACAAAATTTACAATGTCAACTTAAGTACAAGAAGAGTAAATCTTCTCATTGTTTGCGGTTTGCTTTGAGCGTTTCCTGGGAGATCAGTATTAGATTCCGGTGCACTACTGCAGCTTTACTCTATCCTTTGGACCTTCGCATTGACGATGAATCACTGAAATTCCGTGGGGCTCTAATACAAAACGCACAATGCCGACTTAAGTACAAGAAGAGTAAATCTCCTCATTGTTAGTAATTTGTTTTGAGCGCTTCCTGGGAGATCAGTATTACATTCCGATGCACTATTGCAGCTTTACTCTATCCGTTGGACCTTCACATTGACGATGAAACTCAGATATTGCGTCGGGATTTAATACAAAGGGCACAATGCCGACTTAAGGACAAGAAGAGTAAACCTTCTCATTGTTTGTGGTTTGCTTTGAGCGTTTCCTGATAGATCTGTATCAGATTCCGATGCACTTCTGCTGCTTTACTCTATCCCTTGGTCCTTCACCCTAACGATGAAACACAGATATTGCGTCGGGATTTAATACAAAAGGCACAATGCTGACTTAAGTACATGAGGAGTAAACCTTCTCATTGTTTGTGGTTTGCTTTGAGCGTTTCCTGGAAGATCAGCATTAGTTCCCGATGAACTACTGCGGCTTTACTCTATCCCATGGACCTTCACATAGACGATGAAACAAAGAAATTGCGTCGGGATTTAAGACAAAATTTACAATGTCAACTTAAGTACAATAATAGTAAATCTTCTCATTGTTTGCGGTTTGCATTGAGCGTTTCCTCTGAGATCAGATTTGATTCCAATGCACTACTGCAGCTTTACTCTATCTCTTGAACCTTCACATTGACGATGGAGCACAGAAATTGCGTCGGGATTTAATGCAAAATCACAATGGCGACTTAAGTTCTAGAAGAGTGAATCTTCTCATTGTTCGTGGTTTGCTTTGAGCGTTTCCTGGGAGATCAGATTTAGATTCCGATGCACTACTGCAGCTTTACTCTATCCCTTGGACCTTCACATTGACGATGAAACCCAGAAATTGCTTCGAGATTTAATACGAAAGGCACAATGCCGACTTAAGTAAAAGAAGGTTAAAACTTCTCATTGTTTGTGGTTTGTTTGAGCGTATCCTGTTAGATCAGTAGTAGATTCCGATGCGCTACTTCAGCTTTAAACTATCCCTTGGACCTTCACATGGACGATGAAACACAGAAATTGCGTCGGGATTTAATACAAAAGGCACAATGCCGACTTAAGAACAAGAAGAGTAAATCTTCTCATTGTTTGTGGTTTGCTTTGAGCGTTTCCTGGAAGATTAGTATTAGATTCCGATGCACTACTGCAGCTTTACTCTATCCCTTGGACCTTCACATTCACGATGGAACACAGAAATTGCGTCGGTCACTAATACAAAAGGCACAATGCCGACTTAAGTACAAGACGAGTTAATCTTCTAGTTGTTTGTGGTTTGTTTTGAGCGTTTCCTAGGCGATGAGTATAAGATTCCGATGCACTATTGCTGCTTTCCTCTATTCCTTGTACCTTCACATTCACGATGGAACACAGAAATTGCGTCGGGCTCTAATACAAAACGCACAATGCCGACTTAAGTACAAGAAAAGTAAATCTTCTAATTGATTGTGGTTTGCTTTGAGCGTTTCCTTGGGGATCGGTACTAGATTCCGATGCACTACTGCAGATTTACTCTATCCCTTGGACCTTCACATTGACGATGAAACACAGAAAATGAGTAAGGATTTAATACAAAAGGCAAAATGCCGACTTAAGTACAAGAAGAGTAAATATTCTCCTTGTTTTTGGTTTGCTTTGAGGGTTACCTGGGAGATCAGTATTAGATTCCGATGCTCTAGAGCACCTTCACTCTATTGCTTGGACCTTCCCATTGACGATGAAACACAGAAATGGTGTCGGGATTTAATACAAAAGGCACCATGCCAACTTAAGTACAAGAAGAGTAAATCCTCTCATTGTTTGTGGTTTGCTTTGAGCGTTTCCTGGGAGATCACTATTAGATTCCGATGCACTACTGTAGCTTTACTCCATCTCTTGAACCTTCACATTGACGATGAAACACTGAAAATGCGTCGGGATTTAATACAAAAGGCACAATGCCGACTTATGTACATGAAGAGTAAACCTGCTCATTGCTTGTGGTTTCCTTTGAGCGTTTCCCGTAAGATCAGTATTAGTTCCCGATGCACTACTGCAGCTTTACTCTATTCCTTGGACCTTCACATTGACGAAGAAACACAGAAATTGCGTCGGGATTTAATACAAAAGGCACAATGCCAACTTGAGTACAAGCAGAGTAAATCTTCTCATTGTTTGTGGTTTGCTTTGAGCGTTTCCTGGGTGATCAGTATTAGATTCCGATGCACTACTGCAGCTTTACTCTATCCATTGGACGTTCACATTGACGATGAAACACAGAAATTGCGTCGGGATTTATTACAAAATTCACAATGCCGACTTAAGTACAAGAAGGGTAAATCTTCTCATTGTTTGTAGTTAGGTTTGAGCGTTTCCTGGGATATCAGTATTAGATTGCGATGCACTACTGCAGCTTTACTCTATCCCTTGGACCTTCACATTGACGATGAAAAACAGAAATTGCGTCGGGATTTAAAACAAAATTTACAATGTCAACTTAAGTACAAGAAGAGTAAATCTTCTCAATGTTTGCGGTTTGCTTTGAGCGTTTCCTGGGAGATCAGTATTAGATTCCGATGCGCTACTGCAGCTTTACTCTATCCTTTGGACCTTCGCATTGACGATGAATCACTGAAATTCCGTGGGGCTCTAATACAAAACGCACAATGCCGACTTAAGTACAAGAAGAGTAAATCTCCTCATTGTTAGTGGTTTGTTTTGAGCGCTTCCTGGGAGATCAGTATTACATTCCGATGCACTATTGCAGCTTTACTCAATCCGTTGGACCTTCATATTGACGATGAAACTCAGAAATTGCGTCGGGATTTAATACAAAGGGCACAATGCCGACTTAAGGACAAGAAGAGTAAATCCTCCCATTGTTTGTGGTTTGCTTTGAGCGTTTCCTGATAGTTCTGTATCAGATTCCGATGCACTACTGCTGCTTTACTCTATCCCTTGGTCCTTCACCCTAACGATGAAACACAGAAATTGCATCTGGATTTAATACAAAAGGCATAATGCCGACATAAGTACAAGAAGAGTAAATCCTCCCATTGTTTGGGGTTCGCTTTGAGCTTTTCCTGGAGAATCAGTACTAGATTCCGACGCTCTACTGCAGGTTTACGCTATCCCTTGGACTTTCACATTGAAGATGAAACACAGAAAATGCGTCGGGATTTAATACAAAAGGCACAATGCCGACTTACGTACAAGAACAGTAAATCCTCTCATTGTTTGTGGTTTGCTTTAAGCGTTTCCTGGGAGATCAGTGTTAGATTCCGATGCGCTACTGCAGCTTTACTCTATCTCTTGAACCTTCACATTGACGATGAAAGACTGAAATTGCGTCGGGATTTAATACAAAAGGCACAATGCCGACTTAAGTACATCAAGAGTAAACCTTCTCATTGTTTGTAGTTTGCTTTGAGCGTTTCCTGGACGATCAGTATTAGAGTCCGATGCGCTACTGCAGCTTCTTTCTATCCCTCGGACCTTCACATCGCGAAGAAACACAGAAATTCCGTCGGGATTTAATACAAAAGGCACAATGCCGACTTAAGTCGAAGAAGAGTAAATCTTCTCATTGTTTGTGGTTAGCATTGAGCGTTTCCTGGGAGATCAGTATTAGATACCGATGCACTACTGCAGCTTTACTCTATCCCTTGGCCTTCACAGTGACGATGAAACACAGAAATTGCGTCCGGATTTAATACAAAAGGCACCATGTCGACTTAAGTACAAGAAGAGTAAATATTCTCTTTGTTTTGGGTTTGCTTTGAGCGTTTCCTGGGAGTTCAGTATTAGTTTCCGATGCTCTAGTGCACCTTCACTCTATTGCTTGGACCTTCCCATTGACGATGAAACACAGAAATGGTGTCGGGATTTAATACAAAAGGCACCATGCCGACATAAGTACAAGAAGAGTAAATCCTCTCATTGTTTGTGGTTTGATTTGAGCGTCCCCTAGGAGATCAGTAATAGATTCCGATGCACTACTGCAGCTTTACTCCATCTCTTGAACCTTCACATTGACGATGAAACACAGAAAATGCGTAAGGATTTAATACAAAAGGCACAATGCCGACTTAAGTACAAGAAGAGTAAATATTCTCTTTGTTTTTGGTTTGCTTTGAGCGTTTCCTGGGAGATCAGTATTAGATTCTCATGCACTACAGCGGCTTTACTCTATCCCTTGGTCCTTCACCCTAACGATGAAACGCAGATATTGCGTCGGGATTTAATACAAAAGGCACAATGCCGACATAAGTACAAGAAGAGTATATCCTCCCATTGTTTGTGGTTTGCTTTGAGCTTTTCCTGGAGGATCAGTACTAGATTCCGATGCTCTACTGCTGCTTTACGCTATCCCTTGGACCTTCAGATTGACGATGAAACACAGAAAATGCGTCGGGATTTTATACAAAAGGCACAATGCCGACTTAAGTACAAGAAGAGTAAATATTCTCTTTGTTTGTGGTTTGTTTTGGGCGTTTTCTGGGAGTTCAGTATTAGATTCCGATGTACTAGTGCAGCTTTACTCTATCGTTTGGACCTTAACATTGACGATGAAACACAAAAATGGCGTCGGGATTTAATACAAAAGGCACAATGCCGACTTAAGTACAAGAACAGTAAATCCTCTCATTGTTTGTGGTTTGCTGTGAGCGTTTCCTGGGAGATCAGTATTAGATTCCGATGCGCTACTGCAGCTTTACTCTATTTCTTGAACCTTCACATTGACGATGAAAGACTGAAATTGCGTCGGGATTTAATACAAAAGGCACAATGCCGACTTCAGTACATGAAGAGTAAACCTTCTCATTGTTTGTGGTTTGCCTTGAGCGTTTCCTGGAAGATCAGTATTAGTTCCCGATGCACTACTGCATCTTTACTCTATCCCATGGACCTTCACATAGACGATGAAACACAGTAATTGCGTCGGGATTTAAAACAAAATTTACAATGTCAACTTAAGTACAATAAGAGTAAATCTTCTCATTGTTTGCGGTTTGCATTGAGTGTTTCCTCTGAGATCAGTATTAGATTCCGATGCACTACTGCAGCTTTAGTCTATCTCTTGAACCTTTACATTGACGATGGAGCACAGAAATTGCCACGGGATTTAATAGAAATTCACAATGGCCAATTAAGTACTAGAAGAGTGAAACTTCTCATTGTTCGTGGTTTGCTTTGAGCGTTTCCTGGGAGATCACAATTAGATTCCGATGCACTACTGCAGCTTTACTCTATCCCTTGGACCTTCACATTGACGATGAAACCCAGAAATTGCGTCGAGATTTAATACGAAAGGCACAATGCCGACTTACATACAAGAAGGTTAAAAATTCTCATTGTTTGTAGTTTGCTTTGAGCGTTTCCTGGGAGATCAGTATTAGATCCAATGCGCTACTGCAGCTTCATTCTATCCCTTGGACCTTCACACTGATGATGAAACACAGAAATTCCGTCGGGATTTAATACAAAAGGCACAGTGACGACTTAAGTAGAAGAAGGTTAAATCTTCTCATTGTTTGTGGTTTGCTTTGAGCTTGTCGTGGGAAATCAGTACTAGATTCCGATGCTCTACTGCAGCTTTACGCTATCCCTTGGACCTTCACATTGACGATGAAACACAGAAAATGCGTCGGGATTTTATACAATAGGCACAATGCCGACTTAAGTACAAGAAGAGTAAATATTCTCTTTGTTTGTGGTTTGTTTTGAGCGTTTTCTGGGGGTTCAGTATTAGATTCCGATGTACTAGTGCAGCTTTACTCTATCGTTTGGACCTTAACATTGACGATGAAACACAGAAATGGCGTCGGGATTTAATACAAAAGGCACAATGCCGACTTAAGTACAAGAACAGTAAATCCTCTCATTGTTTGTGGTTTGCTTCGAGCGTTTCCTGGGAGATCAGTATTAGATTCCGATGCGCTACTGCAGCTTTACTCTATTTCTTGAACCTTCACATTGACGATGAAAGACTGAAATTGCGTCGGGATTTAATACAAAAGGCACAATGCCGACATAAGTGCATGAAGAGTAAACCTTCTCATTGTTTGTGGTTTGCTTTAAGCGTTTCCTGGAAGATCAGTATTAGATCCCGATGCACTACTGCACCTTTACTCTATCCCATGGACCTTCACATAGACGATGAAACACAGTAATTGCGTCGGGATTTAAAACAAAATTTACAATGTCAACTTAAGTACAATAAGAGTAAATCTTCTCATTGTTTGCGGTTTGCATTGAGTGTTTCCTCTGATATCAGTACTAGATTCCGATGCACTACTGCAGATTTACTCTATCCCTTGGACTTTCACATTGACGATGAAACACAGAAAATGCGTAAGGATTTAATACAAAAGGCACAATGTTGACTTAAGTACAAGAAGAATAAATATTCTCTTTGTTTTGGAATTGCTTTGAGCGTTTCCTGGGAGATCAGTATTAGTTTCCGATGCTCTAGTGCACCTTCACTCTATTGCTTGGACCTTCCCATTGACGATGAAACACAGATATGGCGTCGGGATTTAATACAAAAGGCACAATGCCGACTTAAGTACAAGAACAGTAAATCCTCTCATTGTTTGTGGTTTGCTTTGAGCGTTTCCTGGGAGATCAGTATTAGATTCCGATGCGCTACTGCAGCTTTACTCTATTTCTTGAACCTTCACATTGACGATGAAAGACTGAAATTGCGTCGGGATTTAATACAAAAGGCACAATGCCGACTTAAGTACATAAGGAGTAAACCTTCTCATTGTTTGTGGTTTGCTTTGAGCGTCCCCTAGGAGATCAGTATTAGATTCCGATGCACTACTGCAGCTCTACTCCATCTCTTGAACCTTCACATTGACGATGAAACACAGAAATTGCGTCGGGATTTAATACAACGGGGCACAATGCCGACTTAAGTGCATGAAGAGTAAACCTGCTCATTGTTTGTGGTTTGCTTTGAGCGTTTCCCGTAAGATCAGTATTACTTCCCGATGCACTACTGCAACTTTACTCTATCCCTTGGACCTTCAGATTGACGATTAAACACAGATATTGCGTCGGGATTTAAAACAAAATTTACAATGTCAACTTAAGTACAAGAAGAGTATATCTTCTCACTGTTTGCGGTTTGCTTTGAGCGTTTCCTGGGAGATCAGTATTAGATTCTCATGCACTACTGCGGCTTTACTCTATCCCTTGGTCCTTCACCCTAACGATGAAACGCAGAAATTGCGTCGGGATTTAATACAAAAGGCACAATGCCGACATAAGTACAAGAAGAGTAAATCCTCCCATTGTTTGTGGTTTGCTTTGAGCTTTTCCTGCAGGATCAGTACTAGATTCCGATGCTCCACTTTAGCTTTACGCTATCCCTTGGACCTTCACATTGACGATGAAACACAGAAAATGCGTCGGGATTTTATACAAAAGGCACAATGCCGACTTAAGTACAGGAACAGTAAATCCTCTCATTGTTTGTGGTTTGCTTTGAGCGTTTCCTGGGAGATCAGTATTAGATTCCGATGCGCTACTGCAGCTTTACTCTATTTCTTGAACTTTCACATTGACGATGAAGGACTGAAATTGCGTCGGGATTTAATACAAAAGGCACAATGCCGACTTAAGTACATGAAGAGTAAACCTTCTCATTTTTTGTGGTTTGCTTTGAGCGTTTCCTGGAAGATCGGTATTAGTTCCCGATGCACTACTGCATCTTTACTCTATCCCACGGACCTCCACATAGACGATGAAACACAGTAATTGCGTCGGGATTTAAGACAAAATTTACAATGTCAACTTAAGTACAATAAGAGTAAATCTTCTCATTGTTTGCGGTTTGCATTGAGCGTTTCCTCTGAGATCAGTATTAGATTCCGATGCACTACTGCAGCTTTACTCTATCTCTTGAACCTTCACATTGACGATGGAGTACAGAAATTGCCACGCGATTTAATACAAATTCACAATGGCGACTTAAGTACTAGAAGAGTGAAACTTCTCAGTGTTCGTGGTTTGCTTTGAGCGTTTCCTGGGAGGTCACAATTAGATTCCGATGCACTACTGCAGCTTTACTCTATCCCTTGGACCTTCACATTGACGATGAAACCCAGAAATTGCGTCGAGATTTAATACGAAAGGCACAATGCCGACATACATACAAGAAGGTTAAAAATTCTCATTGTTTGTGGTTTGTTTGTGCGTTTCCTGTTAGATCAGTAATAGATTCCGATGCGCTACTTCAGCTTTACACTATATCTTGGACCTTCATATTGACGATGAAACACAGAAATTGCCACGGGATTTAATACAAAAGGCACAATGCCGACTTAAGAACAAGAAGAGTAAATCTTCTCACTGTTTGTGGTTTGGTTTGAGCGTTTCCTGCAAGATCAGTATTAGATTCCAATGAATTACTGCAGCTGTACTCTATCCCTTGGACCTGCAGATTGACGATTAAACACAGATATTGCGTCGGGATTTAAAACAAAATTTCCAATGTCAACTTAAGTACAAGAAGAGTATATCTTCTCACTGTTAGCGGTTTGCTTTGGGCGTTTCCTGGGAGATCAGTATTAGATTCCGATGCACTACTGCAGCTTTACTCTATCCCTTGGACCTTCTCACACACGATGGAACACAGAAATTCCGTCGGGCTCCAATACAAAAGGCACAATGCCGACTTAAGTACAAGAAGAGTTAATCTTCCAATTGTTTGTGGTTTGTTTTGAGCGTTTCCTGAGCGATCAGTATTGGATTCCGATGCACTACTGCAGCTTTCCTCTATCCCTTGGACCTTCACATTCACGATGGAACACAGAAATTGTGTCGGGCTCTAATACAAAAAGCACAATGCTGACTTAAGTACAAGAAGAGTAAATCTTCTAATTGATTGTGGTTTGCTTTGAGCGTATCCTTGGGGATCAGTACTAGATTCCGATGCACTACTGCAGATTTACTCTATCCCTTGGACCTTCACATTGACGATGAAACACAGAAAATGCGTAAGGATTGAATACAAAAGGCACAATGCCGACTTAATTACAAAAATAGTAAATATTCTCTTTGTTTTTGGTTTGCTTTGAGCGTTTACTGGGAGTTCAGTATTAGATTCCGATGCTCTAGTGCACCTTCACTCTATTGCTTGGACCTTCCCATTTGAGGATTAAACACAGAAATGATGTCGGGATTTAATACAAAAGGCACCATGCCGACTCAATTTTCAGCTGCTCCTGGGAGACCAGTTTTAGATTCCGATGCACCAATGCAGGTTTACTGTATCCCTAGGACCTTCACATTGACCATCACACACAGAAATTGCATCGGGATTGAATACAAAAGGCACAATGCCAACTTAAGTACAAGAAGAGTGAGTCCTCTAAGAGTTTGTAATTTGAACGGCTACAGGCAGACCAGTATTACATTCCGATTCACCAGTGCAGCTTTACTGTATACCTTGGACCTTCACATTCAGCATGAAACACAGAAATTGCATCGGAAATGAATACAAAAGGGACAATGCCGACTTAAGTACAAGAAGAGTGAATCTTCTAAGAGTGTGTGGTTTGGGCGGCTCCTGCGAGACCAGTAAGAGATTCGGATGCACCAGTGCAGGTTTACTGTATCCCTTGGACCTTCACAATGAACATGAAACACAGAAATTGCATCGGAATTGAATACAAAATGGACAATGCCGACTTAAGTACAAGAAGAATGAATCTTCTAGGAGTTTGTGCTTTCGGCGGCTCCTGGGAGACCAGTATTATATTCCGATGCACCAGTGCAGGTATTCTGTATCCCTTGGACCATCATATTGACCATGATACACAGAAATTGCATCGGGATTGAATACAAAAAGCACAATGCAGACTTAAGTACAAGAAGAGTGAATCTTCTAAGAGTTTGTACTTTGAACGGCTCCACGGAGACCAGTACTAGATTCCGATTCACCAGTCCAGGTTTACTGTATCCCTTGGACCTTCACATTGAGCAGGAAACACAGAAATTGCAAAGGGAATGAATACAAAAGGGACAAGGCCGACTTAGGTACAAGAAGAGTGAATCTTATAAGGTTTTGTGGTTTGAGCGGCTCCTGGGAGACCAGTATTAGATTCCGATGCACCACTGCGGGTTTACTGTATCCCTTGGACCTTTACATTGACCATGAAACACAGAAATTGCATCGGGGTTGAATACAAAACGGACAATGCCGACTTAAGTACAAGAAGGTGAATTTTTTAAAGTTTGTGGTTGGAGCGGCTCCTAGCAGACCAGTATTAGATTCCGATGCACCAGTGCAGGTTTACTGTATCCCTTGGACCTTCACATTGAGCATGAATCGCAGAAATTGCATCGGGATTGAATACAAAACGGACAATGCCGACTTAAGTACAAGAAGGTGAATTTTTTAAAGTTTGTGGTTGGAGCGGCTCCTGGCAGACCAGTATTAGATTCCGATGCACCAGTGCAGGTTTACTGTATCCCTTGGACCTTCACATTGAGCATGAATCGCAGAAATTGCATCGGGATTGAATACAAAAGGCACAATGTCGACTTAAGTACAAGAAGAGAGAATCTTCTTAGAGTTTGTACTTTGACCGGCTCCAGGCAGACCAGTATTAGATTCCGGTTCACCAGTGCAGGTTTACTGTATCTTTTGGACCTTCAAATTGAGCATGAAACACAGAAATTGCATCGGGATTGAATACAAAGTGGACAATGCCGACTTAAGTACAAGAAGAGCTAATCTTCTAAGAGTTTGTGGTTTGACGGGCTCCAGGCAGACCAGTATTAGATTCCGATTCACCAGTGCAGGTTTACTGTATCTTTTGGACCTTCAAATTGAGCATGAAATACAGTAATTGCATCGGGATTGAATACATTAGGCACAATGTCGTTTTAAGTGCAAGAACAGTGAATCTTCTAAGAGTTTGTCCTTTGAGCGGCTCCTGGGAGACCAGTATTAGATTGCTATGCACCAGTGCAGGTTGACTGTATCATTTGGACCTTCACATCGACTATGAAACTCAGATGTTGCATCGGGATTGAATACAAAATGCAGAATGCCGACTTAAGTACAAGAAGAATGAATCTTCTAAAAGTTTGTGGTTTAAGCGGCTCATGGGAGACCAGTATTAGATTCCGATGCACTGGTGCAGGTTTACTGTATCCCTTGGACCTTCACATTGACCATGAACCACAGAAATTGCATCGGGATTGAATACAAAAGGGACAATGACGAATTAAGTTCAAGAAGGTGAATTTTCAAAGAGTTTGTGGTTTGAGCGGCTCCTGAGAGACCAGTATTAGATTCCGATGCTCCAGTGCACGATTACTGTATCCCTTTGACCTTCACATTGACCATGAAACACAGAAATTGCATCGGGATTGAATACAAAGGGGGACAATGCCGAGTTTGTGGTTTGAGCAGCTCATGGGAGACCAGTATTAGATTTCGATGAACCAGTGCAAATTTACTGTATACCTTGGACATTCTCATTGACCATGAAACATAGAAACTGCATCGGGATTGAATACAAAAGGCACAATGACGAGATTGTGGTTTGAGCGGCTCATGGGAGACCAGTATTAGATTTCGATGAACCAGTGCAAATTTACTGTATACCTTCGACATTCTCATTGACCATGAAACAAAGAAATTGCATCGGGATTGAATGCAAAAGGCACAATGCCGACTTAAGTACAAGAAGAGTGAATCTTCTAAGAGTTTGTGGTTTGAGCGGCTCCTGAGACACCAGTATTAGATTCCGATGCACCAGTGCAGGTTTACTGTATCCTTTGGACCTTCACATCGACGATGAAACACAGAAATCGCATCGGGATTGAATACAAAAGCCAGAATGACGACTTAAGTACAAGAAGAGTGAATCTTCTAAGAGTTTGTGGTTTGAGCGGCTCATGGGAGACTAGTATTAGATTCTGATGAACCAGTGCAGGTTTACTGTATCCTTTGGACATTCTCATTGACCATGAAACATAGAAACTGCATCGGGATTGAATACAAAAGGCACAATGACGAGATTGTGCTTTGAGCGGCTCCTGGGAGACCAGAATTTTATTCCGATGCACCAGTGCAGGTTTACTGTATCCCTTGGACCTTCACATTGTGTATAAAACACAGAAATTGCTTCGGGATTGAATACAAAAGGCACAATGCCGACTTAAGTACAAGAAGAGTGAATCTTCTAAGAGTTTGTGGTTTCAGCGGCTCCTGGCAGACCAGCATTAGATTCCGATGCACCAGTGAAGGTATACTGTATCCCTTGGACCTTCACATTGACCATGAAACACGGAAATTGCATCGGGAATGAATACAAAATTCACAATGCCAACTTAAGCACAAGTAATGTGAATCTTCGAAGAGTATGTGCTTTGAGCGTCTCCTGGGAGACCTGTATTAGATTCCGATTCACCAGAGCACGTTTACTGTATCCCTTTGACCTTCACATTGACCATGAAAAACAGACATCGCATCGGGATTGAATACAAATGGCACAATGGCGACTTAAATACAAGAAGAGTGAATTTTCTAAGGGTTTGTGGTTTGAGCGGCTCATGGAAGACCAGTATAAGATTCCGATGAACCAGTGCAGGATTACTGTATCCCTTGGACTTTCACAATGACTATGAATCACAGAAATTGCATCGGGATTGAATACAAAAGGCACAATGCCGACTTAAGTGCAAGAAGAGTGAATCTTCTAAGAGTTTGTAATTTGAACGGCTACAGGGAGACCAGTATTAGATTCCGATTCACCAGTGCAGGTTTGCTGTATCCCTTGGACCTTCACATTCAGCATGAAACACAGAAATTGCATCGGGAATGAATATAAAAGGGACAATGCCGACTTAAGTACAAGAAAAGTGAATCTTCTAAGAGTTTGTGGTTTGGGCGGCTCCTGGGAGACCAGTAAGAGATTCGGATGCACCAGTGCAGGTTTACTGTATCCCTTGGACCTTCACATTGACCATGAAACACAGAAATTGCATCGGAATTGAATACAAAATGGACAATGCCGACTTAAGTACAAGAAGAATGAATCTTCTAGGAGTTTGTGCTTTCAGCGGCTCCTGGGAGACCAGTATTATGTTCCGATGCACCAGTGCAGGTATACTGTATCCCTTGGACCTTCATATTGACCATGATACACAAAAATTGCATCGGGATTGAATACAAAAAACACAATGCAGACTTAAGTACAAGAAGAGTGAATCTTCTAAGAGTTTGTACTTTGAACGGCTCCACGGAGACCAGTACTAGATTCCGATTCACCAGTCCAGGTTTACCGTATCCCTTGGACCTTCACATTGAGCAGGAAACACAGAAATTGCAACAGGAATGAATACAAAAGTGACAAGGCCGACTTAGGTACAAGAAGAGTGAATCTTATAAGGGTTTGTGGTTTGAGCGGCTCCTGGGAGACCAGTATTAGATTGCGATGCACCACTGCGGGTTTACTGTATCCCTTGGACCTTCGCATTGACCATGAAACACTGAAATTGCATGGGGATTGAATACAAAAGTCACAATGCCGACTTAAGTACAAGAAGAGTGAATCATCTAAGAGTTAGTGGTTTGAGTGGCTCCTGGCATACCAGTATTAGATTCCGATGCACCAGTGCAGGCTTACTGTATCCCTTGTACCTTCACATTAACCATGAAGCACAGAAATCGCATCGGGATTGAGTACAAAACTCACAATGCCAACTTAAGTACAAGTAGTTTTAATCTTCTCAGACTTTAAGATTTGAGCGCTTCCTGGGAGACCTGTATTACATTCCGATGCACCAGTGCACGTTTACTGCATCCCTTTGACCTTCACATTGACCACGAAACACAGAAATTGCATCGGGATTGAATACAAAACGGACAATGCCGACTTAAGTTCAAGAAGGTGAATTTTCAAAGAGTTTGTGGTTTGAGCGGCTCCTGAGAGACCAGTATTAGATTCCGATGCACCAGTGCAGGTTTACTGTATCCTTTGGACCTTCACATCGACGATGAAACACAGAAATCGCATCGGGATTGAATACAAAAGCCACAATGACGACTTAAGTACAAGAAGAGTGAATCTTCTGAAAATTTGTGGTTTGGGCGGCACATGGGAGACCAGTATTAGATTTCGATGAACCAGTGCAAATTTACTGTATACCTTGGACATTCTCATTGACCATGAAACATAGAAATTGCATCGGGATTGAATACAAAAGGCACAATTCCGAGTTTGTGGTTTGAGCGGCTCATGGGAGAACAGTATTAGATTTCGATGAACCAGTGCAAATTTACTGTATACCTTCGACATTCCCATTGACCATGAAACACAGAAATTGCATCGGGATTGAATACAAAAGGCACAATGCCGACTTAAGTACAAGAAGAGTGAATCTTCTATGAGTTTGTGGTTTGAGCGGCTAATGAGACACCAGTATCAGATTCCGATTCACCAGTGCAGGTTTACTGTATCCTTTGGACCTTCACATCGACGATGAAACACAGAAATCGCATCGGGATTGAATACAAAAGCCACAATGACGACTTAAGTACAAGAAGAGTGAATCTTCTAAGAGTTTGTGGTTGGTCCGGTTCATGGGAGACCAGTATTAGATTTCGATGAACCAGTGCAAATTTACTGTATCCTTTGGACATTCTCATTACCATGAAACATAGAAATTGCATCGGGATTGAATACAAAAGCACAATGCCGACTTAAGTACAAGATCAGTGATTCTTCTAAGAGTTTGTGCTTTGAGCGGCTCCTGGGAGACAAGTATTAGATTCCGATGGACCAGTGGGGGTTGGCTGTATCATTTGGACTTTCACATTGACCATGAAACACAGAAATTGCATCGGGAATGAATACAAAATGCACAACACCGATTTAAGTACTAGAAAAGTGAATCATCTAATAGTTTGTGGTGGGAGCGGCTCCTGGCAGACCAGTATTAGATTCCCATGCACCAGTGCAGGTTTACTGTATACCTTGGAACTTCACATTGACCATGAAACACAGAAATTGCATCGGGATTGGATACAAAAGGGACAATGCCGACTTAAGTACAAGAAGAGTGAAACTTCTAAGAGTTTGTGACTTCAGCGGCTCCTGGGAGACCAGTATTAGATTCCGATGCACCAGTGCAGGATTACTGTATCCCTTGGACTTTCACATTGACCATGAATCACAGAAATTGCATCAGGATTGAATAAAAAAGGGACAATGCCGACTAAAGTACAAGAAGCTGAATTTTCTAAGAGTTTGTGGTTTGAGCGGCTCCTGAGAGACCAGTATTAGATTCCGATGCACCAGTGCCAGTATGCTGTATCCCTTGCATTTCACATTGACCATGAAACACAGAAATTGCATCGGGATTCACTACAAAAGGCACAATGCCAACTTCAGTACAAGAAGATTGTGGTTTGAGCGGCTCCTGGCAGACCAGTATTAGATTCCGATGCACCAGTGCAGGCTTACTGTATCCATTGGACCTTCACATTGACCATGAAACACAGAAATCGCATCGGGATTGAATACAAAACTCACAATGCCAACTTAAGCACAAGTAGTGTGAATATTCGATGACTTTAAGCTTTGAGCGTCTCCTGGAAGACCTGTATTAAATTCCAATGCACCAGTGCACGTTTACTGTATCCCTTTGACCGTCACATTAACCATGAAACACAGAAATTGCATGGAGATTGAATACAAAAGGGACAATGCCGACTTAAGTACAAGAAGGTGAATTTTCTAAGGGTTTGTGGTTTTAGCGGCTCATGGGAGACTAGTATTAGATTCTGATGAACCAGTGCAGGTTTACAGTATCCTTTGGACATTCTCATTGACCATAAATCACAGAAATTGCATCGGGATTGAATACAAAAGGGACAATGCCGACTTAAGTACAAGAAGAGTGAATCTACTATGAATTTGTGCTTTGAGCGGCTCCTGGAAGACCAGAATTTTATTCCGATGCACCAGTGCAGGTTAACTGTATCTTTTGGACCTTGACATTGTGTATAAAACACAGAAATTGCTTCGGGATTGAATACAAAAGGCACAATGCAAACTTAAGTACAAGAAGAGTGAATCTTCTAAGAGTTTGTGATTGGAGCGGCTCCTGGCAGACCAGTATTAGAATCCGATGCACCAGTGCAAGTTTACTGTATCCCTTGGACCTTCACATTGACCATGAAACACGGAAATTGCATCGGGATTGAATACAAAACTCAGAATGCCAACTTAAGCACAAGTAATGTGACTCTTCGAAGAGAATGTGCTTTGTGCGTTTCCTGGGAGACCTGTATTAGATTCTGATGCACCAGTACAGGTTGACTGTATCATTTGGGCCTTCACATCGACTACGAAACACAGAAATTGCATCAGGATTGAATACAAAATGCACAATACCGACTTAAGTACAAGAAGAGTGAATCTTCTAAGGGTTTGTGACTTCAGCGGCTCCTGGGAGGCCAGTATTAGATTCCGATGCACCAGTGCAGGATTACTGTATCCCTTGGACTTTCACAATGACCATGAATCACAGAAATTGCATCGGGATAGAATACCAAAGGGACAATGCCGACTTAAGGACTAGTAGGTGAATTTTCTAAGAGTTTGTGGTTTGAGCGGCTCCTGAGAGACCAGTATTAGATTCAGATGCACCAGTGCAGGATTACTATATCCCTTGGATCTTCACATTGACCATGAAACACTGAAATTGCATTTGCATTGAATTCAAAAGGGACAATGCCGACTGAAGTACAAGAAGAAATAACCCTCTAGGAGTTCGTGCTTTCAGCTGCTCCTGGGAGACCAGTTTTAGATTCCGATGCACCAGTGCAGGTTTACTGTATCCCGTGGACCTTCACATTGACCATGAAACACAGAAATTGCATCGGAATTGAATACAAAATGGACAATGCCGACTTAAGTACAAGAAGAATGAATCTTCTAGGAGTTTGTGCTTCAGCGGCTACTGGGAGACCAGTATTAGATTCCGATGCACCAGTGCAGGTATACTGTATCCCGTGGACATTCGTATTGACCATAATACACAGATATTGAATCGGGATTGAATACAAAAAGCACAATGCAGACTTAAGTACAAGAAGAGTGAATCTTCTAAGAGTTTCTACTTTGAACGGCTCCACGGAGACCAGTATCAGATTCCGATTCACCAGTCCAGGTTTACTGTATCCCTTGGACCTTCACATTGAGTAGAAAACACAGAAATTGCATCGGGAATGAATACAAAAGGGACAAGGCCGACTTAGGTACAAGAAGAGTGAATCTTATAAGAGTTTGTGGTTTGAGCGTCTCCTGGGAGACCAGTATTAGATTCCGATGCACCAGTGCGGGTTTACGGTATCCCTTGGACATTCACATTGACCATGAAACACAGAAATTGCATCGGGATTGAATACAAGACGAACAATGCCGACTTAAGTACAAGAAGGTGAATTTTCTAAAAGTTTGTGGTTGGAGCGGCTCCTGGCAGACCAGTATTAAACTCCGATGCACCAGTGCAGGTTTACTGTATCCCTTGGATCTTCACACTGTGTAAGAAACACACAAATTACATTGGGATTGAATACAAAACTCACAATGCCAACTTAAGCACAAGTAATGTAAATCTTCGAAGAATTTGTGCTTTGAGCGTCTCCTGGGAGATCTGTATTAGATTCCGATGCACCACAGTACGTTTACTGTATCCCTCTGACCTTCACATTGACCATTAAACACGGAAATTGCATCGGGATTGAATACAAAATGGACAATGCCGACTTAAGTACAAGAAGGTGATATTTCTTAGAGTTTGTGGTTTGAGCGGCTCCTGAGAGACCAGTTTTAGATTCCGAAGCACCAGTGCAGGTTTACTGTATCCCTTGGACCTTTACATTGACCATGAAACACACACATCGCATCGGGATTAAATACAAAAGGCACAATGGCGAAATAAATTCAAGATGAGTGAATCTTCTAGGAGTTTGTGGTTTGAGCGGCTCATGGGAGGCCTGTATTAGATTCCGATGAACCAGGCAGGTTTACTGTATCCCTTGGACTTTCTCATTGACCATGAGACATAAAAATTGCATCGGGATTGAATACAAAGTGCACAATACCGACTTAAGTACAAGAAGAGTGAATCTTCTAAGAGTTTGTGCTTTGAGCGGCTCCTGGGAGACCAGTTTTAGATTCCGATGCACCAGTGCAGGTTGACTGTATCATTTGAACTTCACATTGACCATGAACACAGAATGTGCATCGGGATTGAATACAAAAGGGACAATGCCGACTAAAGTACAAGAAGAATGAATCCTCTTGGAGTTTGTGTTTTCAACGGCTCCTGGGAGACCAATATTAGATTCCGATGCACCAGTGCAAGTTTTCTGTATCCCTTGGACCTTCCCATGGACCATGAAACTTAGATATTGCATCGGGATTGAATACACAATAGGGCAATGCCGACTTAAGCACAGGAAGAGTGAATCTTCTAAGAATTTGTGGTTTGAGCGGCCCCTGGCGGACCAGTATTAGATTCCAATGCACCAGTGCAGGTTTACTGTTTCCCTTGGACCTTCACATTGTGTATGAAACACAGAAATTGCATTGAAATTGAATACAAAAGGCACAATGCCGACTTACGTACAAGAAGAGTGAATCTTCTAAGAGTCTGTGGTTTGAGCCGCCCCTGGGAGACCAGTATTAAATTCCGATGCACCAGTGCAGGTTTACTGTATCCCTTGGACCTTCGCATTGACCATGAAACACAGAAATTGCATCTGGATTGAATACAAAAGGGACAATGCCGACTAAAGTACAAAAAGAATGAATCCTCTTGGAGTTTGTGCTTCCAGCGCCTCCTGGGAGACCAGTATTAGATTCCGATGCACCAGTGCAGGTTTACTGTATCCCTTGAACCTTCACATTGACCATGAAACACAGAAATCGCATCGGGATTGAATACAAAAGCCGCAATGCCTATTTAAGTACAATAAGAGTGAATCTTCTAAAAGTTTGTGGTTGGAGCGGCCCCTGGTGGACCAGTATTAGATTCCAATGCACCAGTGCAGGTTTACTGTATCCCTCTGACCTTCACATTGACCATTAAACACAGAAATTGCATCGGGATTGAATACAAAATGGACAATGCCGACTTAAGAACAAGAAGGTGAATTTTCTAAAAATTTGTGGTTTGAGCGGCTCCTGAGAAAAGAGTTTTGGATTCCGAAGCACCAGTGCAGGTTTACTGTATCCCTCGGACCTTCACATTGACCATGAAACACAGCGCATCGGGATTGAATACAAAAGGCACAATGGCGACTTAAATACAAGAAGATTGAATCTTCTATGAGTTTGTGGTTTGAGCGGCTCATGGGGGACCAGTATTAGATTCCGATGAACCACTGCAGGTTTACTGTATCCCTAAGACATACTCATTCAAGATGAAATATAGAAATTTCATCGGGATTGAATTCAAAATGCACAACACCGACATATGTAAAAGAAGAGTGAATCTTCGAAAAGTTTGAGCTTTGTGCGGCTCCTGGGAGACCTGTATTAGATTCCGATGCACCAGAGCACGTTTACTGTATCCCTCTGACCTTCACATTGACCATTAAACACAGATATTGCATCGGGATTGAATTCAAAATGGACAATGCCGACTTTAGTACAAGAAGGTGAATTTTCTAAGAGTTTGTGGTTTGAGCGGCTCCTGAGAGACCAGTTTTAGATTCCGAAGCACCAGTGCAGGTTTACTGTATCTTTTGGACCTTCACATTGACTATGAAAGACAGAAATTGCATGGGGATTGAATACAAAATGCACAATGCCGACTTAAGTACAAGAAGGGTGAATCTTCTAAGTAATTGTGACTTCAGCGGCTCCTGGGAGACCAGTATTAGATTCCGATGCACCAGTGCAGGATTACTGTATCCCTTGGACCTTCACATTGACCACGAATCACAGAAGTTGCATCGGGATTGAATACAAAAGGCACAATGCCGACTTAAGTACAAGAAGAGTGAGTCTTCTAAGATTTTGTGGTTTGAGCGGCTCCTGAGACACCAGTATTAGATTCCGATGCACCAGTGCAGGTTTACTGTATCCTTTGGACCTTCACATCGACGATGAAACACAGAAATCGCATCGGGATTAAATACAAAAGCCAGAATGACGACTTAAGTACAAGAAGAGTGAATCTTCTAAGAGTTTGTAGTTTGAGCGGCTCATGGGAGACCAGTAATAGATTCTGATGCACCAGTGCAGGTTTACTGTAGCCCTTGGACCTTCACATTGACCATGAAACACAGATATCTCATTGGGATTGAATACAAAAGGCACAATGCCGACTTAAGTACAAGAGGAGTGAATCTTCTAAGAGTTTGTGGTTTGAGCGGCTCCTCGCAGACAAGTATTAGATTCCGATGCACCAGTGCAGATTAACTGTATCCCTTGGACCTTCACATCGACGATGAAACACAGAAATCGCATCGGGATTGAATACAAAAGCCACAATGACGACTTAAGTACAAGAAGAGTGAATCTTCTAAGAGTTTGTGGTTTGAGCGGCTCATGGGAGACCAGTATTAGATTTCGATGAACCAGTGCAAATTTACTGTATACCTTGGACATTCTCATTGACCATGAAACATAGAAATCGCATCGGTATTGAGTACAAAAGTCACAATGCCGACTTAAGTACAAGATCAGTGATTCTTCTAAGAGTTTGTGCTTTGAGCGGCTCCTGGGAGACAAGTATTAGATTCCGATGGACCAGTGGGGGTTGACTGTATCATTTGGACTTTCACATTGACCATGAAACACAGGAATTGCATTTAGATTGAAAACAAAATGCACAACACGGATTTAAGTACAAGAAGAGTGAATCTTCTAATAGTTTGTGGTGGGAGCGGCTCCTGGCAGACCAGTATTAGATTACGATGCACCAGTGCAGGTTTACTGTATACCTTGGAACTTCACATTGACCATCAAACACAGAAATTGCATCGGGATTGAATACAAAATGGACAATGCCGACTTAAGTACAAGAAGGTGATATTTCTTAGAGTTTGTGGTTTGAGCGGCTCCTGTGAGACCAGTTTTAGATTCCGAAGCACCAGTGCAGGTTTACTGTATCCCTTGGACCTTCACATTGACCATGAAACACAGACTTCGCATCAGGATTAAATACAAAATGCACAATGGCGAAATAAATACAAGATGAGTGAATCTTCTAGGAGTTTGTGGTTTAAGCGGCTCATGGGAGGCCTGTATTAGATTCCGATGAACCAGGCAGGTTTACTGTATAATTTGGACCTTCACATTGCCCATGAAACACAGGAATTGCATTGGGATTGAAAACAAAAGGCACAATGCCGACTTAAGTACAAGAAGAGTGTATCTTCTAAGAGTTTGTGGTTGGAGCTGCTCCTGGCAGACCAGTATTAGATTCCGATGCACCTGTGCAGGTTAACTGTATCCCTTGGACCTTCACATTGACCATGATACACAGAACTTGCATCGGGATTGAATACAAAACTCACAATGCCAACTTAAGCACAAGAAGTGTGAATCTTCGAAGGGTTTGTGCTTAGAGCGTCTCCTGGGAGACCTGTATTAGATTCCTATGCACCAGTGCACGTTTGCTGTATCGCTTTGACCTTCACATTGACCACGAAACACAGAAATTGCATCGGGATTAAATAAAATAGGGACAATGCGGTCTTAAGTACAAAAAGATGAATTTTCTAAGAGTTTGTTGTTGGAGCGGCTCCTGAGACTCCAGGATTAGATTCCGATGCACCAGTGCACCTTTACTGTATCCCTTTCACCTTCACATTGACCATGAAACACGGAAATCGCATCGGGATTGAATGCAAAGTGCACAATGCCGACTTAAGTACAAGAAGAGTGAATCTTCTAGGAGTTTGTGCTTTGAGCGGCTTCTGGGAGACCAGTTTTAGATTCCGATGCACCAGTGCAGGTTGACTGTATCATTTGGAACTTCACATTGACCATGAAACACAGAATGTGCATCGGGATTGAATACAAAGGGACAATGATGACTAAAGTGCAAGAAGAATGAATCCTCTTGGATTTTGTGTTTTCAGCGGCTCCTGGGAGACCAATATTAGATTCCGATGCACCAGTGCAAGTTTTCTGTATCCCTTGGACCTTCCCATGGACCATGAAACTTAGATATTGCATCGGGATTGAATACACAATAGGGAAATGCCGACTTAAGTACAGGAAGAGTGAATCTTCTAAGAATTTGTGGTTTGAGCGGCCCCTGGCGGACCAGAATTACTTTCCAATGCACCAGTGCAGGTTTGCTGTTTCCCTTGGACCTTCACATTGTGTATGAAACACAGAAATTGCATTGGGATTGAATACAAAAGGCACAATGCCGACTTACGTACAAGAAGAGTGAATCTTCTAAGAGTTTGTGGTTTGAGCCGCCCCTGGGAGACCAGTATTAAATTCCGATGCACCAGTGGAGGTTTACTGTATCCCTTGGACCTTCAGATTGACCATGAAACACAGAAATTGCATCTGAATTGAATATAAAAGGGACAATGCCGACTAAAGTACAAAAAGAATGAATCCTCTTGGAGTTTGTGCTTTCAGCGGCTCCTGGGAGATCAGTATTACATTCCGATGCACCAGTGCAGGTTTACTGTTTCCCTTGGACTTTCACATTGACCATGAATCACAGAAATTGCATCAGGATTGAATAAAAAAGGGACATTGCCGACTAAAGTACAAGAAGCTGAATTTTCTAAGAGTTTGTGGTTTGAACGGCTCCTGAGAGACCAGTATTAGATTCCGATGCACCAGTGCCAGTATACTGTATCCCTTGCATTTCACATTGACCATGAAACACAGAAATTGCATCGGGATTGACTACAAAAGGCACAATGCCAACTTCAGTACAAGAAGATTGTGGTTTGAGCGGCTCCTGGCAGACCAGTATTAGATTCCGATGCACCAGTGCAGGCTTACTGTATCCATTGGACCTTCACATTGACCATGAAACACAGAAATCGCATCGGGATTGAATACAAAACTCACAATGCCAACTTAAGCACAAGTAGTGTGAATATTCGATGACTTTAAGCTTTGAGCGTCTCCTGGAAGACCTGTATTAAATTCCAATGCACCAGTGCACGTTTACTGTATCCCTTTGACCGTCACATTAACCATGAAACACAGAAATTGCATGGAGATTGAATACAAAAGGGACAATGCCGACTTAAGTACAAGAAGGTGAATTTTCTAAGGGTTTGTGGTTTTAGCGGCTCATGGGAGACTAGTATTAGATTCTGATGTACCAGTGCAGGTTTACAGTATCCTTTGGACATTCTCATTGACCATAAATCACAGAAATTGCATCGGGATTGAATACAAAAGGACAATGCCGACTTAAGTACAAGAAGAGTGAATCTTCTATGAATTTGTGCTTTGAGCGGCTCCTGGAAGACCAGAATTTTATTCCGATGCACCAGTGCAGGTTAACTGTATCTTTTGGACCTTGACATTGTGTATAAAACACAGAAATTGCTTCGGGATTGAATACAAAAGGCACAATGCAAACTTAAGTACAAGAAGAGTGAATCTTCTAAGAGTTTGTGATTGGAGCGGCTCCTGGCAGACCAGTATTAGAATCCGATGCACCAGTGCAAGTTTACTTTATCCCTTGGACCTTCACATTGACCATGAAACACGGAAATTGCATCGGGATTGAATACAAAACTCAGAATGCCAACTTAAGCACAAGTAATGTGACTCTTCGAAGAGAATGTGCTTTGTGCGTTTCCTGGGAGACCTGTATTGGATTCTGATGCACCAGTACAGGTTGACTGTATCATTTGGGCCTTCACATCGACTACGAAACACAGAAATTGCATCAGGATTGAATACAAAATGCACAATACCGACTTAAGTACAAGAAGAGTGAATCTTCTAAGGGTTTGTGACTTCAGCGGCTCCTGGGAGGCCAGTATTAGATTCCGATGCACCAGTGCAGGATTACTGTATCCCTTGGACTTTCACAATGACCATGAATCACAGAAATTGCATCGGGATAGAATACCAAAGGGACAATGCCGACTTAAGGACTAGTAGGTGAATTTTCTAAGAGTTTGTGGTTTGAGCGGCTCCTGAGAGACCAGTATTAGATTCAGATGCACCAGTGCAGGATTACTATATCCCTTGGATCTTCACATTGACCATGAAACACTGAAATTGCATTTGCATTGAATTCAAAATGGACAATGCCGACTGAAGTACAAGAAGAAATAACCCTCTAGGAGTTCGTGTTTTCAGCTGCTCCTGGGAGACCAGTTTTAGATTCCGATGCACCAGTGCAGGTTTACTGTATCCCGTGGACCTTCACATTGACCATGAAACACAGAAATTGCATCGGAATTGAATACAAAATGGACAATGCCGACTTAAGTACAAGAAGAATGAATCTTCTAGGAGTTTGTGCTTCAGCGGCTACTGGGAGACCAGTATTAGATTCCGATGCACCAGTGCAGGTATACTGTATCCCGTGGACATTCGTATTGACCATAATACACAGATATTGAATCGGGATTGAATACAAAAAGCACAATGCAGACTTAAGTACAAGAAGAGTGAATCTTCTAAGAGTTTCTACTTTGAACGGCTCCACGGAGACCAGTACCAGATTCCGATTCACCAGTCCAGGTTTACTGTATCCCTTGGACCTTCACATTGAGTAGAAAACACAGAAATTGCATCGGGAATGAATACAAAAGGGACAAGGCCGACTTAGGTACAAGAAGAGTGAATCTTATAAGAGTTTGTGGTTTGAGCGTCTCCTGGGAGACCAGTATTAGATTCCGATGCACCAGTGCGGGTTTACGGTATCCCTTGGACATTCACATTGACCATGAAACACAGAAATTGCATCGGGATTGAATACAAGACGAACAATGCCGACTTAAGTACAAGAAGGTGAATTTTCTAAAAGTTTGTGGTTGGAGCGGCTCCTGGCAGACCAGTATTAAACTCCGATGCACCAGTGCAGGTTTACTGTATCCCTTGGATCTTCACACTGTGTAAGAAACACACAAATTACATTGGGATTGAATACAAAACTCACAATGCCAACTTAAGCACAAGTAATGTAAATCTTCGAAGAATTTGTGCTTTGAGCGTCTCCTGGGAGATCTGTATTAGATTCCGATGCACCAGAGCACGTTTACTGTATCCCTCTGACCTTCACATTGACCATTAAACACGGAAATTGCATCGGGATTGAATACAAAATGGACAATGCCGACTTAAGTACAAGAAGATGATATTTCTTAGAGTTTGTGGTTTGAGCGGCTCCTGAGAGACCAGTTTTAGATTCCGAAGCACCAGTGCAGGTTTACTGTATCCCTTGGACCTTTACATTGACCATGAAACACACACATCGCATCGGGATTAAATACAAAAGGCACAATGGCGAAATAAATACAAGATGAGTGAATCTTCTAGGAGTTTGTGGTTTGAGCGGCTCATGGGAGGCCTGTATTAGATTCCGATGAACCAGGCAGGTTTACTGTATCCCTTGGACTTTCTCATTGACCATGAAACATAAAAATTGCATCGGGATTGAATACAAAGTGCACAATACCGACTTAAGTACAAGAAGAGTGAATCTTCTAAGAGTTTGTGCTTTGAGCGGCTCCTGGGAGACCAGTTTTAGATTCCGATGCACCAGTGCAGGTTGACTGTATCATTTGGAACTTCACATTGACCATGAACACAGAATGTGCATCGGGATTGAATACAAAAGGGACAATGCCGACTAAAGTACAAGAAGAATGAATCCTCTTGGAGTTTGTGTTTTCAACGGCTCCTGGGAGACCAATATTAGATTCCGATGCACCAGTGCAAGTTTTCTGTATCCCTTGGACCTTCCCATGGACCATGAAACTTAGATATTGCATCGGGATTGAATACACAATAGGGCAATGCCGACTTAAGCACAGGAAGAGTGAATCTTCTAAGAATTTGTGGTTTGAGCGGCCCCTGGCGGACCAGTATTAGATTCCAATGCACCAGTGCAGGTTTACTGTTTCCCTTGGACCTTCACATTGTGTATGAAACACAGAAATTGCATTGGGATTGAATACAAAAGGCACAATGCCGACTTACGTACAAGAAGAGTGAATCTTCTAAGAGTTTGTGGTTTGAGCCGCCCCTGGGAGACCAGTATTAAATTCCGATGCACCAGTGCAGGTTTACTGTATCCCTTGGACCTTCGCATTGACCATGAAACACAGAAATTGCATCTGGATTGAATACAAAAGGGACAATGCCGACTAAAGTACAAAAAGAATGAATCCTCTTGGAGTTTGTGCTTCCAGCGACTCCTGGGAGACCAATATTAGATTCCGATGCACCAGTGCAGGTTTACTGTATCCCTTGGACCTTCACATTGACCATGAAACACAGAAATCGCATCGGGATTGAATACAAAAGCCGCAATGCCTATTTAAGTACAATAAGAGTGAATCTTATAAAAGTTTGTGGTTGGAGCGGCCCCTGGTGGACCAGTATTAGATTCCAATGCACCAGTGCAGGTTTACTGTATCCCTCTGACCTTCACATTGACCATTAAACACAGAAATTGCATCGGGATTGAATACAAAATGGACAATGCCGACTTAAGAACAAGAAGGTGAATTTTCTAAAAATTTGTGGTTTGAGCGGCTCCTGAGAAAAGAGTTTTGGATTCCGAAGCACCAGTGCAGGTTTACTGTATCCCTCGGACCTTCACATTGACCATGAAACACAGCGCATCGGGATTGAATACAAAAGGCACAATGGCGACTTAAATACAAGAAGATTGAATCTTCTATGAGTTTGTGGTTTGAGCGGCTCATGGGGGACCAGTATTAGATTCCGATGAACCACTGCAGGTTTACTGTATCCCTAAGACATACTCATTCAAGATGAAATATAGAAATTTCATCGGGATTGAATTCAAAATGCACAACACCGACATATGTAAAAGAAGAGTGAATCTTCGAAAAGTTTGTGCTTTGTGCGGCTCCTGGGAGACCTGTATTAGATTCCGATGCACCAGAGCACGTTTACTGTATCCCTCTGACCTTCACATTGACCATTAAACACAGATATTGCATCGGGATTGAATTCAAAATGGACAATGCCGACTTTAGTACAAGAAGGTGAATTTTCTAAGAGTTTGTGGTTTGAGCGGCTCCTGAGAGACTAGTTTTAGATTCCGAAGCACCAGTGCAGGTTTACTGTATCTTTTGGACCTTCACATTGACTATGAAAGACAGAAATTGCATGGGGATTGAATACAAAATGCACAATGCCGACTTAAGTACAAGAAGGGTGAATCTTCTAAGTAATTGTGACTTCAGCGGCTCCTGGGAGACCAGTATTAGATTCCGATGCACCAGTGCAGGTTTACTGTAGCCCTTGGACCTTCACATTGACCATGAAACACAGATATCTCATTGGGATTGAATACAAAAGGCACAATGCCGACTTAAGTACAAGAGGAGTGAATCTTCTAAGAGTTTGTGGTTTGAGCGGCTCCTCGCAGACAAGTATTAGATTCCGATGCACCAGTGCAGATTAACTGTATCCCTTGGACCTTCACATCGACGATGAAACACAGAAATCGCATCGGGATTGAATACAAAAGCCACAATGACGACTTAAGTACAAGAAGAGTGAATCTTCTAAGAGTTTGTGGTTTGAGCGGCTCATGGGAGACCAGTATTAGATTTCGATGAACCAGTGCAAATTTACTGTATACCTTGGACATTCTCATTGACCATGAAACATAGAAATCGCATCGGTATTGAATACAAAAGTCACAATGCCGACTTAAGTACAAGATCAGTGATTCTTCTAAGAGTTTGTGCTTTGAGCGGCTCCTGGGAGACAAGTATTAGATTCCGATGGACCAGTGGGGGTTGACTGTATCATTTGGACTTTCACATTGACCATGAAACACAGGAATTGCATTTAGATTGAAAACAAAATGCACAACACGGATTTAAGTACAAGAAGAGTGAATCTTCTAATAGTTTGTGGTGGGAGCGGCTCCTGGCAGACCAGTATTAGATTACGATGCACCAGTGCAGGTTTACTGTATACCTTGGAACTTCACATTGAACATCAAACACAGAAATTGCATCGGGATTGAATACAAAATGGACAATGCCGACTTAAGTACAAGAAGGTGATATTTCTTAGAGTTTGTGGTTTGAGCGGCTCCTGCGAGACCAGTTTTAGATTCCGAAGCACCAGTGCAGGTTTACTGTATCCCTTGGACCTTCACATTGACCATGAAACACAGACATCGCATCGGGATTAAATACAAAATGCACAATGGCGAAATAAATACAAGATGAGTGAATCTTCTAGGAGTTTGTGGTTTAAGCGGCTCATGGGAGGCCTGTATTAGATTCCGATGAACCAGGCAGGTTTACTGTATAATTTGGACCTTCACATTGCCCATGAAACACAGGAATTGCATTGGGATTGAAAACAAAAGGCACAATGCCGACTTAAGTACAAGAAGAGTGTATCTTCTAAGAGTTTGTGGTTGGAGCTGCTCCTGGCAGACCAGTATTAGATTCCGATGCACCTGTGCAGGTTAACTGTATCCCTTGGACCTTCACATTGACCATGATACACAGAACTTGCATCGGGATTGAATACAAAACTCACAATGCCAACTTAAGCACAAGAAGTGTGAATCTTCGAAGGGTTTGTGCTTAGAGCGTCTCCTGGGAGACCTGTATTAGATTCCTATGCACCAGTGCACGTTTGCTGTATCGCTTTGACCTTCACATTGACCACGAAACACAGAAATTGCATCGGGATTGAATAAAATAAGGACAATGCGGTCTTAAGTACAAAAAGATGAATTTTCTAAGAGTTTGTTGTTGGAGCGGCTCCTGAGAGTCCAGGATTAGATTCCGATGCACCAGTGCACCTTTACTGTATCCCTTTCACCTTCACATTGACCATGAAACACGGAAATCGCATCGGGATAGAATACAAAGTGCACAATGCCGACTTAAGTACAAGAAGAGTGAATCTTCTAGGAGTTTGTGCTTTGAGCGGCTTCTGGGAGACCAGTTTTAGATTCCGATGCACCAGTGCAGGTTGACTGTATCATTTGGAACTTCACATTGACCATGAAACACAGAATGTGCATCGGGATTGAATACAAAGGGACAATGATGACTAAAGTGCAAGAAGAATGAATCCTCTTGGATTTTGTGTTTTCAGCGGCTCCTGGGAGACCAATATTAGATTCCGATGCACCAGTGCAAGTTTTCTGTATCCCTTGGACCTTCCCATGGACCATGAAACTTAGATATTGCATCGGGATTGAATACACAATAGGGAAATGCCGACTTAAGTACAGGAAGAGTGAATCTTCTAAGAATTTGTGGTTTGAGCGGCCCCTGGCGGACCAGTATTACATTCCAATGCACCAGTGCAGGTTTGCTGTTTCCCTTGGACCTTCACATTGTGTATGAAACACAGAAATTGCATTGGGATTGAATACAAAAGGCACAATGCCGACTTACGTACAAGAAGAGTGAATCTTCTAAGAGTTTGTGGTTTGAGCCGCCCCTGGGAGACCAGTATTAAATTCCGATGCACCAGTGGAGGTTTACTGTATCCCTTGGACCTTCAGATTGACCATGAAACACAGAAATTGCCTCTGAATTGAATATAAAAGGGACAATGCCGACTAAAGTACAAAAAGAATGAATCCTCTTGGAGTTTGTGCTTTCAGCGGCTCCTGGGAGATCAATATTACATTCCGATGCACCAGTGCAGGTTTACTGTTTCCCTTGGACCTTCACATTGTGTATGAAACACAGAAATTGCATTGGGATTGAATACAAAAGGCACAATGCCGAATTAAGGACAAGAAGAGTGAATCTTCTAAGAGTTTGTGGTTGGAGCGGCTCCTGGCAGACCAGTATTAGATTCCGATTCACCAGTGCAGGTTTACTGTATCCCTTGGACCTTCACATTGACCATGATACACAGATATTGCAACGGGATTGAATACAAAACTCACAATGCCAACTTAAGCACAAGTAATGAGATTCTTCGAAGAGTTTGTGCTTTGAGCGTCTCCAGGGAGACCTGTAGTAGATTCCGATGCACCAGAGCACGTTTACTGTATCCCTCGGACCTTCACATTGACCATTAAACACAGAAATTGCATCGGGATTGAATACAAAATGGACAATGCCGACTTAAGAACAAGAAGGGGAATTTTCTAAGAATTTGTGGTTTGAGCGGCTCCTGAGAGAAGAGTTTTAGATTCCGAAGCACCAGTACAGGTTTACTGTATCCCTCGGACCTTCACATTGACCATGAAACACAGGCATCGCATCGGGATTGAATACAAAAGCACAATGGCGACTTAAATACAAGAAGATTGAATCTTCCAATAGTTTGTGGTTTGAGCGGCTCATGGGGGACCAGTATTAGATTCCGATGAACCACTGCAGGTTTACTGTATCCCTAAGACATTCTCATTCAAGATGAAACATAGAAATTGCATCGGAATTGAATACAAAATGCACAATACCGACTTATGTAAAAGAAGAGTGAATCTTCGAAGAGTTTGTGCTTTGAGCGGCTCCTGGGAGACCTGTATTAGGTTCCGATGCACCAGAGCACGTTTACTGTATCCCTCTGACCTTCACATTGACCATTAAACACAGAAATTGCATCGGGATTGAATACAAAATGGACAATGTCGACTTTAGTACAAGAATGTGAATTTTCTAAGAGTTTGTGGTTTGAGCGGCTCCTGGGAGACCAGTTTTAGATTCCGAAACACCAGTGCAGGTTTACTGTATCTTTTGGACCTTCACATTGACTATGAAAGACAGAAAGTGCATCGGGATTGAATACAAAATGCACAATGCCGACTTAAGTAAAAGAAGGGTGAATCTTCTAAGTAATTGTGACTTCAGCGGCTCCTGGGAGATCAGTATTAGATTCCGATGCACCAGTGCAGGATTACTGTATCCCTTGGACCTTCAGATCGACCACGAATCACAGAAGTTGCATCGGTATTGAATACAAAAGGCACAATGCCGATTTAAGTACAAGAAGGTGAATTTTCTAAGAGTTTGTATTTTGAGCGGCTCCTGAGAGGCCAGTATTAGATTCCGATGCACCAGAGCAGGTTTACTGTATCTCTTGGACCGTCACATTGACCATGAAACAAAGAAATCGCATAGGGATTGAATACAAATGTCACAATGCCGACTTACGTACAAGAAGAGTGAAACTTCTAAAATTTTGTAGTTTGAGCGGCTCCTGGGAGACCAGTATTAGATTCCGATGCACCAGTGCAGGTTGCCTGTATCATTTGGACCTTCACATTGACCATGAAACACAGAAAGTGCATCGGGATTGAACACAAAAGGGACAATGCTGACTTAAGTACTAGAAGAATGAATCCTCTAGGAGTTTGTGCTTTCAGAGGCTGCTGAGAGACCAGTATTACATTCCGATGCACCAGTGCAGGTTTCCTGTATCATTTGGAGATTAACATTGACTATGAAACACGGAAATTGCATCGGGATTGAATACAAAATGCACAATGCCAACTTAAATATAAGAAGAGTGATTCTCCTAAGAGTTTCTGCCTTCAGCGGCTCCTGGACGACCAGTATTACATTCCCATGCACCAGTGCAGGATAACTGTATCCCTTGGAACTTCACATTGCCCATGAATCACAGAAATTGCATCGGGATTGAATACAAACGCACAATGCCGACTTAAGTACAACAAGAGTGAATCTTCTAAGAGTTTGTGCTTTGAGCGGCATATGGGAGACCAGTATTAGATTCCGATGCACCAGTGCACCTTTACTGTATCCCTTTCACCTTCACATTGACCATGAAACACGGAAATCGCATCGGGATTGAATACAAAGTGCACAATGCCGACTTAAGTACAAGAACAGTGAATATTCTAAGAATTTGTGGTTTGTGCGGCTCATAGGAGACCAGTATTTGATTCCGATGAACCAGTGCAGGTTTACTGAATCCGCTGGACATTCTCATTGACCATGAAACATAGAATTTGCATCGGGATTGAATAAATAAGGCACAATGCCGACATAAGTACAAGAAGAGTGAATCTTCTAAGATTTTGTGCTTTGAGCGGCTCCTGGGAGGCCAGAATTACATTCCGATGCACCAGTGCAGGTTGACTGTATCATTTGAACCTTCACATTGACCATGATACACTGAAATTGCTTCGGGATTGAATACATAAGGCACAATGCCGACTTAAGTACAAGAAGAGTGAATCTTCTAAGATTTTGTGCTTTGAGCGGCTCCTGGGAGACCAGTATTAGATTCCGATGCACCAGTGCAGCTTTACTGTATCCCTTTCACCTTCACATTGACCATGAAACACGGAAGTCACATCGGGATTGAATACAAAGCGCACAATGCCGACTTAAGTACAAGAACTGTGAATATTCTAAGAATTTGTGGTTTGTGCGGCTCATGGGAGACCAGAATTAGATTCTGATGAACCAGTGCAGGTTTACTGAATCCCTTGGACATTCTCATTGACCATGAAACAGAGAATTTGCATCGGGATTGAATACAAAGTGTACAATGCCGATTTAACTACAAGAACGGTGAATATTCTAAGAATGTGTGGTTTGTGCGGCTCATGGGAGACCAGTATTAGATTCCGATGAACCAGTGCAGGTTGACTGTATCATTTGGACCTTCACATTGACCATGAAACACAGAAATTGCATCGGGATTGAATACAAAAGGCACAATGTCGACTTAAGTACAAGAAGAGAGAATCTTCTTAGAGTTTGTACTTTGAACGGCTCCAGGCAGACCAGTATTACATTCCGATGCACCAGAGCACGTTTACTGTATCCCTCTGACTTTGACATTGACCATTAAACACAGAAATTGCATCGGGATTGAATACAAATTGGACAATGCCGACTTAAGAACTGGAAGGTGAATTTTCTAAGAATTTGTGGTTTGAGCGGCTCCTGAGAGACCAGTTTTGGATTCCGAAGCACCATTGCAGGTTTACTGTATCCCTTGGACATTCTCATTCAAGATGAAACATAGAAATTGCATCGGGATTGAATACAAAATGCACAATACCGACTTATGTAAAAGAAGAAAGAATCTTCGAAGAGATTGTGCTTTGAGCGGCTCCTGGGAGACCTGTATTAGATTCCGATGCACCAGAGCACGTTTACTGTATCCCTCTGACATTCACATTGACCATTAAACACAGAAATTGCATCGGGATTGAATACAAAATGGACAATGCCAACTTAAGTACAAGAAGGTGAATTTTCTAAGAGTTTGTGGTTTGAGCGGCTCCTGATAGACCAGTAATAGATTCCGATGCACGAGTGCAGGTTGACTGTATCTCTTGGACCTACACATTGACCATGAAACACAGAAATCGCATAGGGATTGAATACAAATGGCACAATGCCGACTTAAGTACAAGAAGAGTAAACCTTCCAAGAGTTTGTGGTTTGAGCGGCTACTGGGAGATCAGTAATAGATTCCAATGCACCAGTGCAGGTTGACTGTATCATTTGGACCTTCACATTGACCATGAAACGGAGAAATTGAATCGGGCTTGAACACAAAAGGGACAATGGCGACTTAAGTACAGGAAGAATGAATCCTCTAGGAGTTTGTGCTTTCAGCGGCTGCTGGGAGACCAGTATTACATTCCGATGCACCAGTGAAGGTTTACTGTATCTTTTGGACCTTAACATTGACTATGAAACACGGAAATTGCATCGGGATTGAATACAAAACGCACAATGCCAACTTAAGTATAAGAAGAGTGAATCTTCTAAGAGTATGTGCCTTCAGCGGCTTCTGGACGACCAGTATTAGATTCCCATGCACCAGTGCAGGATAACTGTATCCCTTGGAACTTCACATTGACCATGAATCACAGATATTGCATCGGGATTGAATACAAAAGGGACAATGCAGACTTAAGTACTAGAAGGTGAATTTTCTAACAGTTTGTGGTTTGAGCGGCTCCTGAGAGACCAGTATTAGATTCCGATGCACCAGTGCAGGTTTACTGTATTCCTTGGACATTCACATTGACCATGAAACACAGAAATTGCATCGGGAATGGATACAAAAGGGACAATGCCGACTTAAGTACAAGAAGAATGAATCCTCTAGGAGTTTTTGCTTTCAGCGGCTCCTGGGAGACCAGTAATAGATTCCGATGCACCAGTGCAGATTTACTGTATCCCTTGGACCCTCACATTGACCATGAAACACAGAAATCGCATCGGGATTGAATACAAAAGGCACAATGCCGATTTAAGTACATGCAGAGTGAATCTTCTAAGAGTTTGTGGTTGGAGCGGCTCCTGGAAGACCAATATAAGATTCCGATGCACCAGTGCAGGTTTACTGTATCCCTTGGAACTTCACATTGACCATGAAACACGGAAATTGCATCGGGATTGAATACAAAACTCAGAATGCCAACTTAAGCACAAGTAATGTGACTCTTCGAAGAGTATGTGCTTTCTGCGTCTCCTAAAAGACCTGTATTAGATTCCGATGCACTAGTACAGGTTGACTGTATCATTTGGGCCTTCACATCGGCTACGAAACACAGAAATTGCATCAGGATTGAATACAAACTGCACAATACCGACTTAAGTGCAAGAAGAGTGAATCTTCTAAGAGTTTGTGACTTCAGCGGCTCCTGGGAGGCCAGTATTAGATTCCGATGCACCAGTGCAGGATTACTGTATCCCTTGGACTTTCACAATGACCATGAATCACAGAAATTGCATCGGGATAGAATACCAAAGGGACAATGCCGACTTAAGGACTAGTAGGTGAATTTTCTAAGAGTTTGTGGTTTGAGCGGCTCCTGGGAGACCAGTATTAGATTCCGATGCACCAGTGCAGGTATAGTGTATCCCGTGGACATTCGTATTGACCATAATACACAGAAATTGAATCGGGATTGAATACAAAAAGCACAATGCAGACTTAAGTACAAGAAGAGTGAATCTTCTAAGAGTTTCTACTTTGAACGGCTCCACGGAGACCAGTACTGGATTCCGATTCACCAGTCCAGGTTTACTGTATCCCTTGGACCTTCACATTGAGCAGAAAACACAGAAATTGCATCGGGAATGAATACAAAAGGGACAAGGCCGACTTAGGTACAAGAAGAGTGAATCTTATAAGAGTTTGTGGTTTGAGCGTCTCTTGGGAGACCAGTATTAGATTCCGATGCACCAGTGCGGGTTTACTGTATCCCTTGGACATTCACATTGACCATGAAACACAGAAATTGCATCGGGATTGAATACAAGACGAACAATGCCGACTTAAGTACAAGAAGGTGAAATTTCTAAAAGTTTGTGGTTGGAGCGACTCCTGGCAGACCAGTATTAGATTCCGATGCACCAGTGCAGGTTTACTGTATCCCTTGGATCTTCACATTGTGTAAGAAACACAGAAATTACATCTGGATTGAATACAAAACTCACAATGCCAACTTAAGCACAAGTAATGTGAATCTTCGAAGAGTTTGTGGTTTGAGCGGCTCCTGAGAGACCAATTTTAAATTCCGATGCTCCAGTGCAGTTTTACTATATCCCATGGACCTTCACATTGACCATGAAACACAGAAATCGCATCGGGATTGAATACAAAAGGCACAATGCCGACTTAAGTACAAGAAGAGTGAATCTTCTAAGAGTTTGTGGTTGGAGCGGCTCCTGGCAGTCCAGTATTAGATTCCGATGCACCAGTGCAGGTTTACTGTATCCCGTGGACCTTTACATTGACCATGAAACAGAGATATTGCAACGGGATTGAATACAAAACTCACAATGCCAACTTTGTTCACAAGTAATGTGAATCTTCGAAGAATTTGTGCTTTGAGCGTCTCCTGGGAGATCTGTATTAGATTCCGATGCACCAGAGCACGTTTACTGTATCCCTCTGATCTTCACGTTGACCATTACACACAGAAATTTCATCGGGATTGAATACAAAATGGACAATGCCGACTTCAGTACAAGAAGGTGATATTTCTTAGAGTTTGTGGTTTGAGCGGCTCCTGAGAGACCAGTTTTAGATTCCGAAGCACCAGTGCAGGTTTACTGTATCCCTTGGACCTTCACATTGACCATGAAACACAGACATCGCATCGGGATTAAATACAAAAGGCACAATGGCAAAATAAATACAAGATGAGTGAATCTTCTAGGTGTTTGTGGTTTGAGCGGCTCATGGGAGGCCTGTATTAGATTCCGATGGACCAGGCAGGTTTACTGTATCCCTTGGACTTTCTCATTGACCATGAAACTTAAAAATTGCATCGGGATTGAATACAAAGTGCACAATACCGACTTAAGTACAAGAAGAGTGAATCTTCTTAGAGTTTGTGCTTTGAGCGGCTCCTGAAGACCAGTATTACATTCCGATGCACCAGTGCAGCTTTACTGTATCCCTTGGACCTTCACATTGTGTATGAAACACAGAAATTGCATCGGGATTGAATACAAAAGTCACAATGCCGACTTAAGTACAAGAAGAGTGAATCTTCTAAGGGTTTGGGGTTGGAGCGGCTCCTGGCTGACCAGTATCAGATTCTGTTGCACCAGTGCAGGTTCACTGTATCCCTTTGAGCTTCACATTGACCATGAAACACAGAAATTGCATCGGGATTTAATACAAAACTCACAATGCCAACTTAAGCTCAAGTTATGTGATCCTTCGAATAGTTCGTGCTTTGAGCGTCTCCTGGGAGACCTGTAGTAGATTCCGATGCACCAGAGCACGTTTACTGTATCCCTCTGACCTTGACATTGACCATTAAACACAGAAATTGCATCGGGGTTTAATACTGGAGGGACAATGCCGGCTTAACTACAAGAATAGTAAATTTTCTACAAGTTTGTGGTTGAGCGGCTCCTGGGAGACCAGTGTTAGATTCCGATGCACCAGTGCAGGTTTCCTATATCCGTTGGACCTTCACATTGACAATGATACACAGAACTTGCATCGGGATTGAATACAAAATCGACAATGCCGACTTAAGTACAAGAAGGGTGAATCTTTTGAGAGTTTGTGTTTTGAGCGGCTCCTGGGAGACCAGTATTAGATTCCCATGCACCAGTGCACGTTTACTGTATCCCTTGGACCTTCACATTGACCGTGAAACACAGAAATTGCATCGGGATTGAATACAGATGGAACAATGCCGACTTAAGTACAAGAAGAGTGAATCTTCTAAGAGATTGTGTTTTCAGCGGCTCCTGGGATACCAGTATTAGATTCGAATGCACCAGTGCGGTTTACTGTATACCTTGGACCCTCACATTGACCATGAAACACAGAAACCGCACCGGGATTGAATACAAAAGGCACAATGCCGACTTAAATACCAGAAGAATGAATCTTCCAAGAGTTTCTGCTCTGAGCAGCTCCTGAGAGACCAGTATTAGATTCCGTTGCACCAGTGCAGGTTCACTGTATCCCTTGGAACTTCACATTGACCATGAAACACAGAAATTGCATCGGGATTGAATACAAAATGGGTAATGTAGACTTTAGTACAAGAAGAGTGAATTTTCTAAAAGTTTGTGGTGTGAGCGGCTCCTGGGAGAAAAGTGTTAGATTCCGATGCACCAGTGCTGGTTAACGGTATCCCTTGGACCTTCACATTGACCATGAAACACAGAATATGCATCGTGATTGAATACAAAAGAGACAAAGCCGACTTAAGTACAAACGGCTGAATCTTCTAAGGGTTTGTGCTTTGAGCGTCTCCTGGGAGACCAGTATTAGATTCCGATGCACCAGTGCAGGTTTACTGCATCCCTTGGACCTTCACATTGACCATGAAACACATAATTACATCGGGATGGAATACATAAGGGACAATACCGACTCAAGTGCAACAAGTGAGAATTTTTAAAGACTTTGTGCTTTGCGCGGCTCCTGGGAGACCAGTATTAGATTCCGATGCACCAGTGCAGGTTTACACGATCCCTTGGACCTTCACATTGACTATCAAACACAGATATTGCATCGGGATTGAATACAAAAGGCACAATGCCAACTTAAGTACAAGAAAATTGAATCTTCTAAGAGTTTCTGCTGTGAGCGGCTCCTGGGAGACCAGTATTAGATTCCTTTGCACCAGTGCAGGTTTACTGTATCCCTTGGACCTTCACATTGACCATGATACACAGAACTTGCATCGGGATCGAATACAAAAGGGACAATGCCGACTTAAGTACAAGAAGACTGAATCTTCTAAGACTTTGTGCTTTGCGCGGCTCCTGGGAGACCAGTATTAGATTCCGATGCACCAGTGCAGGTTTACACGATCCCTTGGACCTTCACATTGACCATCAAACACAGATATTGCATCGGGATTGAATACAAAATGCACAATGCCGACTTAAGTACAAGAAGAGTAAATATTCTAACAGTTTGTGCTTTGAGCGGCTCCTGGGAGACAAGTATTAGATTCCGTTTCACCAGTGGAGGATTACTGTATCCCTTGGACCTTGACATTGACCATGAAACACAGAAATTGCATCGGGATTGAATACAAGACGGACAATGCCGACATAAGTACAACAAGAGTGAATTTTCTAAGAGTTTGTGGTTCGAGCGGCTCCTGGGAGACCAGTATTAGATTCCGATGCACCAGTGCCGATTAACTGTATCCCTTGGTCCTTCACATTGACCATGAAACACAGATATTACATCGGGACTGAATACATAAAAGACAATGCCAACTTCGATACAAGTAGAGTAAATCTTCTAAGAGTTTGTGCTTTGAGCGGCTCATGGGAGACCAGTATTAGATTCCGATGCACCAGTGCAGGTTTTGCTGTATCACTTGGCCCTTCACATTGACCATGAAACCTAGAAGTTGCGTGAGGATTAAATACATATGGCACAATGCCGTCTTAAGTACAAGAAGTGTGAATCATCTAAGAGTTTGTGCTTTTAGCGGCTCTTGGGAAACCAGTATTAGATTCCGATGCACCAGTGCAGGTTTACGCGATCCCTTGGACCTTCACATTGACCATCAAATACAGATATTGCATCGGGATTGAATACAGAAGGCACAATGCCAACTTAAGTACAAGAAGATTGAATCTTCTAAGAGTTTCTGCTCTGAGCGGCTCCTGGGAGACCAGTATAAGATTCCGTTGCACCAGTGCAGGATTACTGTATCCCTTGGCCCTTCACATTGACCATGAAATGCAGAATATGCATCGGGATTAATTATGAAAGAGACAATGCCGACTTAAGTACAAGAAGACTGAATCTTCTAAGAGTTTGTGCTTTGAGCGGCTCCTGGGAGACCAGTGTTAGATTCCGATGCACCAGTGCAGGTTTCCTATATCCCTTGGACCCTCACATTGACAATGATACACAGAACTTGCATCGGGATTGAATACAAAATGGACAATGCCGACTTAAAATCAAGAAGGTTGAATCTTCTGAGAGTTTGTGTTTTGAGCGGCTCCTGGGAGACCTGTATTAGATTCCGATGCACCAGTGCTGTTTAACTGTATCCCTTGAACCTTCACATTGACCATGAAATACAGAAATTACATCGGGATTGAATACATAAGAGACAATGCCAACCTAAGTACAAGAAGAGTAAATCTTCTAAGAGTTTGTGCTTTGAGCGGCTCCTGGGAAACCAGTATTAGATTCCGATGCACCAGTGCAAGTTTACTGTATCACTTGGTCCTTCACATTGACCATGTAACACAGATATTGCATCGGGATTGAATACAATAGGAATAATGCTGACTTAAGTACAAGAAGAGTGAATATGTTCAGAGTTTGTGCTTTGAGCGGCACCTGGGATACCAGTATTAGATTCCGATGCACCTGTGCTAGTTTACTGTATCCCTTTGACCTTAACATTGACCATGAAACACAGAAATTCCATCGCGATTGAATACAAAAAGCACAATGCCGTCTTAAGTACCAGAAGAGTGAATCGTTTAAGAGTTTGTGCTTTGAGCGTCTCCTGGAAAACCACTATTAGATTCCGATGCACCAGTGCACGTTTACTGTATCCCTTGGACCTTCACATTGACCGTGGAACACAGAAATTGCATCGGGATCCAATACAGATGGAACAATGCCGACTTAAGTACAAGAAGAGTGAATCTTCTAAGAGATTGTGCTTTCAGCGGCTCCTGGGAGACTAGTATTAGATTCGAATGCACCAGTGCGGTTTACTGTATACTTTGGACCCTCACATTGACCATGAAACACAGAAACCGCATCGGGATTGAATACAAAAGGCACAATGCCCACTTAAGTACCAGAGGAATTAATCTTCTAAGAGTTTCTGCTCTGAGCAGCTCCTGAGAGACCAGTATTAGATTCCGTTGCACCAGTGCAGGTTTACTGTATCCCTTGGAACTTCACATTGACCATGAAACACAGAAATTGCATCGGGATTGAATACAAAATGGGCAATGTAAACTTTAGTACAAGAAGAGTGATCTTCCTAAGAGTTTGTGGTGTGAGCGTCTCCTGGGAGAAAAGTGTTAGATTCCGATGCACCAGTGCAAGTTTACTGTATTCCTTGGACCTTCACATTGACCATCAAACACAGACATTGCATCGAGATTGAATACAAAAGGGACAATGCCGACTTAAGTACAAGAAGACTGAAACTTCAAAGAGTTTGTGCTTTGAGCGGCTCCTGAGAGACCAGTATTAAGTTCCGACGCACCAGTGCAGGTTTACTGTATACCTGGGTCCTTCACATTAAACATGAAACACAGAAATTGCAATGGGATTGAATACAAAAGGGACTGCCGACTTAAGTACAAAAAGAGCTAATCATCTGACAGTTTGAGTTTTGAGCGGCTCTTGGGAGACCGGTATTAGATTGCGATGCACCAGTGCAGGTTTACTGTATCATTTGGACCTTCACATTGCTTATGAAACGCAGAAATTGCATCGGGATTTAATACAAAATAAACAATGCCGACTTAAGTATAACAAGAGTGAATTTTCTAAGAGTTTGTGTTTTGAGCGGCTCCTGGGAGACCAGTATTAGATTCCAATGCACCAGTGCTCTTTAACTGTATACCTTGAACCTTCACATTGACCATGAAACACAGAAATTACATCGGGATTGAATACATAAGAGACAATGCCAACCTAATTACAGGAAGAGTAAAACTTCTAAGAGTTTGTGTTTTGAGCGGCTTCTGGGAAACCAGTATTAGATTCCGATGCACCAGTGCAAGTTTACTGTATCCCTTGGTCCTTCACATTGACCATGAAACACAGATATTGCATCGGGATTGAATACAATAGGGACAATGCCGACTTAAGGACAAGAAGAGTGAATATCTTCAGAGTTTTTGCTTTGAGCGGCTCCTGGAATACCAGTATTAGATTCCGATGCACCAGTGCAAGTTTACTGTATCCCTTCGACCTTCACATTGGCCATGGAACACAGAAACCGCATCGGGATTAAATGCAAAAGAGTCAATGCCGACTTAAGTACAAGAAGAGTGAATCTTCTAAGATATTGTGTTTGAGCGTCTCCTGGGCGACCAGTATTACATTCCGATGCACCAGTGCAGGTTTAATGTATCCCTTTGCCCTTCACATTGACCATGAAACACAGCAATTGCATCAGGATTGAATACATAAGGCACAATGACGACTTAAGTACAAGAAGAGGGAATCTTCTAAGAGTTTGTGCTTTTAGTGGCTCTTGGGACACCACTTTTAGATTCCAGTGCACCAGTGAAGGTTTACTATATCCATTGGACCTTCACATTGAACATGAAACACAGAAATTGCATCGGGATTGAATACAAAAGGAACAATGCCGACTTAAGTACAAGAACGGTGAATCTTACAAGATTTTGTGCTTTGAGCGGCTCCTGGGAGCCAAGTATTAGATTCCGATGCACCAGTGCTGGTTAATGGTATCCCTTGGACCTTCACATTGACCATGAAACACAGAATATGCATCGCGATTGAATACAAAAGAGACAATGCCGACTTAACAACAAGAAGAGTAAATTTTCTACAAGTTTGTGGTTTGAGCGGCTCCTGGGAGACCAGTGTTAGATTCCGATGCACCAGTGCAGGTTTCCTATATCCCTTGGACCTTCACATTGACCATGATACACAGAAATTGCATCGGTACCGAATACAAAACGGACAATGCCGACTAAAGTAAAAGAAGAGTGAATTTTCTAAGAGTTTGTGGTTTGAGCGGGTCCTGGGAGAAAAGTGTTAGATTCCGATGCACCAGTGCAAGTTTACTGTATCCCTTGGACCTTCACATTGGCCATGAACCACAGAAATTGCATCGGGATTGAACACAAAAGGGTCAATGCCGACTTGAGTACAAGAAGGATGAATCTTCTAAGAGATTGTGCTTTGAGCGGCTCCTGGGAGACCAGAATAGATTCCGATGCACCAGTGCTGGTTAACGGTATCCCTTGGACCTTCACATTGACCATGAAATGCAGAATATGCATCGGGATTAATTACAAAAGAAACAATGCCGACTTAAGTACAAGAAGACTGAATCTTCTAAGAGATTGTGCTTTGAGCGGCTCCTGGGAGACCAGTATTAGGTTCCGACGCAACAGTGCAGGTTCACTGTATCCCTTGGACCTTCACATTGAACATGAAGCACAGATATTGCATCAGAATTGAATACAAAAGGGCCAATGCGAGTTAAGTACAACAAAAGTGAATCTTCTAAAAGTTTGTGCTTTGAGCCGCTCCTGGGAGACCAGTATTAGGTTCCGATGCACCAGTGAAGGTTTACTGTATCCCTTGGACCTTCACATTGACCATAAAACACAGAAATTGCATCGGGATTGAATACACAAGGGACTGCCGAATGAAGTACACGAAGGGTTAATCATCTAAGAGTTTGTGTTTTGAGCGGCTCTTGGGAGACCAGTATTAGATTCCGATGCACCAGTGCAGGTTTACTGTATCCCTTGGTCCTTCACATTGACCATGAAACACAGAAATCGCATTGGGATTGAATACAAAATAGACAATGCCGATATAAGAACAAGAAAAGTGAGTCTTCTAAGAGTTTTTGCTTTGAGCGGATAATGGGAGACCGGTATTAGATTCCGAAGCACCAGTGCAGGTTTACTGTATCACTTGGCCCTTCACATTAACCATGAAACACAGAAGTTGCGTGGGGATTAAATACATATGGCACAATGCCGGCTTAAGTACAAGAAGAGTGAATCTTCTAAGAGTTTGTGCTTTTAGCGGCTCTTGGGACACCAATATTAGATTCCGAAGCACCAGTGCAGGTTTACACGATCCCTTGGACCTTCACACTGACCATCAAACACAGATATTGCATTGGGATTGAATACAAAAGGCACAATGCCACCTTAAGTACAAGACGAGTGAATCTCTTCAGAGTTTGTGTTTTGAGCGGCTCCTGGGATACCAGTATTAGATTCCGATGCACCAGTGCAGGTTTACTGTATCCCTTGGACATTCACATTGACCATGAAACACAGAAATTGCATCGGGATTGAATACAAAAGGGACTGCCGACTTAAGTACAAAAAGAGTAGATCATCTAAGAGTTTGTGTTTTGAGCGGCTCTTGGGAGACCGGTATTAGATTGCGATGCACCAGTGCAAGTTTACTGTATCATTTGGACCTTCACATTGACCATAAAACACAGAAATTGCATCGGGATTGAATACAGGAGGGACAATGCCGGCTTAACAACAAGAAGACTAAATTTTCTACAAGTTTGTGGTTTGAGCGGCTCCTGGGAGACCAGTGTTAGATTCCGATGCACCAGTGCAGGTTTCCTATATCCCTTGGACCTTCACATTGACAATGAAACACACAACTTGCATGGGGATGAATACAAAATGGACAATGCCGACTTAAGTACAAGAAGGGTGAATCATCTGAGAGTTTCTGCTCTGAGCGGCTCCTGGGAGACCAGTATTAGATTCCGATGCACCAGTGCTGTTTAACTGTATCCCTTGAACCTTCACATTGACCATGAAACACAGAAATTACATTGGGATTGAATACAATAGGGACAATGCCGACTTAAGTACAAGAAGAGTGAATCTTCTAAGGGATTGTGCTTTCAGCGGCTCCTGGAAGACCAGTATTAGATTCGAATGCACCAGTGCTGGTTTACTGTATACCTTGGACCCTCACATTGACAATGAATCACAGAAACCGCATCTGGATTGAATACAAAAGGGACAATGCTGAATTAAGTACAAGAAGAGTGAATTGTCTAAGAGTTTGTGCCTTGAGCGGCTCCTGGGAGACCACTATTAGATTCAGATGCACCGGTGCACGTTTACTGTATCCTATGGACATTCACATTGACCATGAAACATAGAAACTGCATCGGGGTTGGATACAAATCGGACATTGCCGACTTAAGTACAAGAAGAGTGAATCTTCTCAGAATATGTGTTTTGAGCGGCTTCTGGGAGAAATGTGTTAGATTCCGATGCACCAGTGCAAGTTAACTGTATCCCTTGGACCTTCACATTGGCCATGAAACACAGAAATTGCATTGGGATTGAATACAAAAGGGACAATGCTGACTTAAGTACAAGAAGAGTGAATCTTACAGGATTTTGTGCTTCGAGCGGCTCCTGGGAGACCGGTATTAGATTTCGATGCACCAGTGCTGGTTAACGTTATCCCTTGGACCTTCACATTGACCATGAAACACAGAATATGCATCGGGATTGAATACAAAAGAGACAATGCCGACTTAAGTACAAGAAGGTGAATTTTCTAAGATTTTCTGGTTTGAGCGGCTCCTGGGAGGCCATTATTACATTCCGATGCACACGTCCAGGTTGACTGTATCATTTGGACCTTCACATTGAGCATGAAACACAGAATTTGCATCGGGATTGAATACAATATGGACAATGCCGACTTACGTACAAGAAGAATGAAACTTGTAAGAGTTTCTGCTTTCAGCAGCTCCTGGGAGACCAGTATTAGATTCCGATGCACAAGTGCAGATTTACTGTATCCCTTGGACCTTCACATTGACTATGAAACACAGATATTGCATCGGGATTGAATACAGAAGGCACAATACCGACTTAAGTACAAGAAGAGTAAATCTTCAAAGAGTTTGTGGTTTGAGCTGCTCCTGGCAGACCACTATTAGATTCCGATGCACCAGTGCAGGTTTACTGTGTCCCTTGGACCTTCACATTGACCATGAAACACAGAAGTTGCATCCTGATTGAATACAAAACTCACCACGCCAACTGAAGCACAAGTAGTGTGAAGCATCGAAGGGTTTGTGTTTTGAGCGTCTTTTCAGAGACCTGTAATACATTCCGATGCATCAGTGCAGGTTTACTGTATCCCTTGGACCTTCACATTGACCATGAAACACAGAAATTGCATCGGGATTGAATACAAAATGGACAATGTAGACTTTAGTACAAGAAGAGTGAATTATCTAAGATTTTGTGGTGTGACCGGCTCCTGGGAGAAAAGTGTTAGATTCCGATGCACCAGTGCAAGTTTACTGTATTCCTTGGACCCTCACATTGACCATGAAACACAGATATAGCATCGGGATTGAATACAAAAGGGACAATGCCGACTTAAGTACAAGAACGGTGAATCTTATAAGATTTTGTGGTTTCAGCGGCTCCTGGGAGCCCAGTATTGGATTCCGATGCACCAGTGCTGCTTAACGGTATCCCTTGGTCCTTCACTTGGCCATGAAACACATAATTACATCGGGATGGAATACATAAGGAACAATGCCGACTTAAGTACAAGAACAATGAATCTTCTAAGGGATTGTGCTTTCAGCGGCTCCAGGGAGACCAGTATTAGATTGGAATGCACCAGTGCAGGTTTACTGTATACCTTGGACCCTCACATTGACCATGAAACACAGAAACCGCATCGAGATTGAATACAAAAGAGTCAATGCCAACTTAAGTACAAGAAGATTGAACCTTCTAAGAGTTTCTGCTCTGAGTGGCATCTGGGAGACCAGTATTAGATTCCGTTGCACCAGTGCAGGTTGACTGTCTCATTTGGACCTTCACATTGACCATGATACACAGAACTTGAATCGGGATTGAATACAAATGGGACAATGCCGACGTAAGTAAAAGGAGAGTGAATTTTCTAAGAGTTTGTGGTTTGAGCGGCTCCTGGGAGAAAAGTGTTAGATTACGATGCACCAGTGCAAGTTTACTGTATCCCTTGGACCTTCACATTGACCATGAAACACAGAAATTGCATCGGGATTGAATAAAAATGGGACTGCCAACTTAAGTACAAGAAGGGTGAATCTTCTGAGAGTTTGTGGTTTGAGCGGCTCCTGGGAGACCAGTATTAGATTCCGATGCACCAGTTCTGTTTAACTGTATCCCTTGAACCTTCACATTGACCATGACACACAGAAATTACATCGGGATTGAATACATAAGAGACAATGCCAACCTAAATACAAGAAGAGTAAATCTTCTAAGAGTTTGTGATTTGAGCGGCTCGTGGGAAACCAGTATTAGATTCCGATGCACCAGTGCAGGTTTACTGTATCCCTTGGTCCTTCACATTGACCATGAAACACAGATATTGCATCGGGATTGAATACAATAGGGAGTTTGTGCTTTGAGCGGCCCCTGGGATACCAGTATTAGATTCCGATGCACCAGTGCAAGTTTACTGTATCCCTTCGACCTTCACATTGACCATGAAACACAGAAATTCCATCGCGATTGAATACAAAAGGCACAATGCCGTCTTAAGTACCAGAAGAGTGAATCATCTAAGAGTTTGTGCTTAGAGCGTCTCCTGGGAGACCACTGTTAGATTCCGACGCACCAGTGCACGTTTACTGTATCCCTTGGACCTTCACATTGACCGTGAAACACAGAAATTGCAACGAGATTGAATTCAAATGGAACAATGCCGACTTAAGTACAGGAAGAGTGAATCATCTAAGGGACTGTGCTTTCAGCGGCTCCTCGGAGACCAGTATTAGATTCGAATGCACCAGTGCAGGTTTACTGTATGCCTTGGACCCTCACATTGACCATGAAACACAGAAACCGCATCGGGATTGAATACAAAAGAGTCAATGCCGACTTAAGTACAGGAAGAGTGAATCTTCTAAGAGTTTGTGTTTGAGCGTCTCCTGGGAGACCAGTACTAGATTCCGATACACCAGTGCAGGTTTACTGTATCCCTTGGTCCTTCACATTGACCATGAATCACAGATATTGCATCGGGATTGAATACAATAGGGACAATGCCGAATTAAGTACAAGAAGAGTGAATCTCTTCAGATTTTGTGCTTTGAGCGGCTTCTGGGATACCAGTATTAGATTCCGATGCACCAGTGCAGGTTTACTGTATCCGTTCGACCTTCACATTGACCTATGAAACACAGAAATTCCATCGCGATTGAATACAAAATGCACAATGCCGTCTTAAGTACAAAAAGAGTTAATTTTCTAAGAGTTTGTGCTTTGAGCGGCTCCTGGGAGACCAGTATTAGATTCAGATGGACCACTGCACGTTTACTGTATCCCTTGGACCTTCAAATTGACCATGAGACACAGAAATTTCTTCGGGATAGAATACAAATGGGACAATGCCGACTTAAGTACAAGAAAAGTGAATCTTCTAAGAGATTGTGCTTTGAGCGGCTCCTGGGAAACCACTATTAGATTCAGATGCACCGGTTGCACGTTTACTGTATCCCTTGGACCTTCACATTGACCATGAAACACAGAAATTGCATCGGGGTTGGATACAAATCGGACATTGCCGACTTACGTAAAAGAAGAGTAAATCTTCTCAGAGTATGTGCTTTGAGCGGCTCCTGGGAGACCAGTATCAGATTCCGATGCACCAGTGCAGGTTTACTGTATCCCTTGGAACTTCACATTGACCATGAAACAGAAATTGCATCGGGATTGAATACAAAACTCACAATGCCAACTTAAGCACAAGTAATGTAAATCTTCGAAGAGTATGTGCTCTGAGCGTGACCTGGGAGACCTGTATCAGATTCCGATGCACCAGTGCAGGTTTACTGTATCCCTTGGACCTTAACATTGACCACGAAACACAGAAATCGCGTATGGATTTAATACAAAAGGCACAATGCCGATTTAGGTACAAGAAGAGTTAATCTTCTAAGGGTTTGTGGTTGGAGCGGCACCTGGCAGACCAGTATTAGATTCCGATGCACCAGTGCAGGTTTACTGTATCCCTTGGACATTCTCATTGACCATGAAACATAGAAATGGCACCGGGATTGAATACTAAATGCACAATACCGGCTTAAGTAGAAAAAGAATGAATCTTCTAAGAGTTTGTGCTTTGAGCGGCTCCTGGGAGTCCAGTATTAGATTCCGATGCACCAGTGCCGGACTACTGTATCCCTTGGACCTTCACATTGACCATGAATCACAGAAATTGCATCGGGATTGAATAGAAAAGGGATAATGCCGACTTAAGTAGAATAAGGTGAATTTTCTAAGAGTTTGTGGTTTGAGCGGCTCCTGAGATACCAGTTTTAGATTCCGATGCACCAGAGCAGGTTTACTGTATCGCTTGGACCTTCACATTGACCATGAAACACACAAATTGCATCGGGATTGAATACAAAATGGACAATGCCGACTAAAGTACAAGAAGAATGAATCCTCTAGGAGTTTTTGCTTTCAGCGGCTCCTGGGAGACCAGTAATAGATTCCGATGCACCAGTGCAGATGTACTGTATCCCTTGGACCCTCACATTGACCATGAAACACAGAAATCGCATCGGGATTGAATACAAAAGGCACAATGCCGATTTAAGTACAAGCAGAGTGAATCTTCTAAGAGTTTGTGGTTGGAGCGGCTCCTGGAAGACCAATATTAGATTCCGATGCAACAGTGCAGGTTTACTGTAACCCTTGGAACTTCACATTGACCATGAAACACGGAAATTGCATCGGTTTTGAATACAAAACTCAGAATGCCAACTTAAGCACAAGTAATGTGACTCTTCGAAGAGTATGTGCTTTCTGCGTCTCCTGGAAGACCTGTATTAGATTCCGATGCACCAGTACAGGTTGACTGTATCGTTTGGGCCTTCACATCGACTACGAAACAAAGAAATTGCATCAGGATTGAATACAAAATGCACAATACCGACTTAAGTACAAGAAGAATGAATCTTCTAAGAGTTTGTGACTTCAGCGGATCCTGGGAGGCCAGTATTAGATTCCGATGCACCAAAGCAGGATTACCATATCCCTTGGACTTTCACAATGACCATGAATCACAGAAATTGCATCGGGATAGAATACCAAAGGGACAATGCCGACTTCAGTGCAAGAAGGTGATATTTCTTAGAGTTTGTGGTTTGAGCGGCTCCTGAGAGACCAGTTTTAGATTCCGAAGCACCAGTGCAGGTTTACTGTATCCCTTGGACCTTCACATTGACCATGAAACACAGACATCGCATCGGGATTAAATACAAAAGGCACAATGGCGAAATAAATACATGATGAGTGAATCTTCTAGGTGTTTGTGGTTTGAGCGGCTCATGGGAGGCCTGTATTAGATTCCGATGACCCAGGCAGGTTTACTGTATCCCTTGGACTTTCTCATTGACCATGAAACTTAAAAATTGCATCGGGATTGAATACAAAGTGCACAATACCGACTTAAGTACAAGAAGAGTGAATCTTCTTAGAGTTTGTGCTTTGTGTGGCTCCTGAAGACCAGTATTACATTCCGATGCACCAGTGCAGCTTTACTGTATCCCTTGGACCTTCACATTGTGTATGAAGCACAGAAATTGCATCGGGATTGAATACAAAAGTCACAATGCCGACTTAAGTACAAGAAGAGTGAATCTTCTAAGGGTTTGGGGTTGGAGCGGCTCCTGGCTGACCAGTATCAGATTCTGTTGCACCAGTGCAGGTTTACGCTATCCCTTGGACCTTCACATTGACCATGAAACACAGAAATTGCATCGGGATTGAATACAAAACTCACAATGCCAACTTAAGCTCAAGTTATGTGATTCTTTGAATAGTTTGTGCTTTGAGCGTCTCCTGGCAGACCTGTAGTAGATTCCGATGCACCAGAGCACGTTTACTGTATCCCTCTGTCCTTGACATTGACCATTAAACACAGAAATTGCATCGGGATTGAATACAAATTGGACAATGCCGACTTAAGAACAGGAAGGTGAATTTTGTAAGAATTTGTGGTTTGAGCGGCTCCTGAGAGACCAGTTTTGGATTCCGAAGCACCATTGCAGGTTTACTGTATCCCTTGGACCTTCACATTGACCATAAAACACAGACATCGCATCGGGATTGAATACGAAGGCACAATGGCGACTTAAATACAAGAGGATTGAATCTTCTAAGAGTTTGTGGTTTGAACGGCTCATGGGGGACCAGTATTAGATTTCGATCAACCAGTGCAGGTTTACTGTATCCCTTGGACATTCTCATTCAAGATGAAACATGGAAATTGCATCGGGATTGAATACAAAATGCACAATACCGACTTATGTAAAAGAAGAAAGAATCTTCGAAGAGATTGTGTTTTGAGCGGCTCCTGGGAGACCTGTATTAGATTCCGATGCACCCGAACACGTTTACTGTATCCCTCTGACATTCACATTGACCATTAAACACAGAAATTGCATCGGGATTGAATATAAAATGGACAATACCAACTTAAGTACAAGAAGGTGAATTTTCTAAGAGTTTGTGGTTAGAGCGGCTCCTGAGAGACCAGTTTTAGATTCCGAAGCACCAGTGCAGGTTTAATGTATCCCTTGGTCCTTCACATTGAACATGAAACACAGATATTGCATCGGGATTGAATACAAAAGGGACAATGCCAACTTAAATACAAGAAGAGTGAATATCTTCAGAGTTTGTGCCTTGAGCGGCTTCTGGGATACCAGTATTAGATTCCGATGCACTAGTGCAGGTTTACTGTATTCCTTGGACCTTCCCATTGACCATGAAACACAGAAATTGCATCGGGATTGAATACAAAAGGGACTGCCGACTTAAGTACAAAAAGAGTTAATCATCTAAGAGTTTGTGTTTTGAGCGCCTCTTGGGAGACCGGTATTAGATTGCGATGCACCAGTGCAGGTTTACTGTATCCCTTGGACCTTCACATTGACCATGAAACACAGAAATTGCATCGGGATTTAATACTGGAGGGACAATGCCGGCTTAACTACAAGAATAGTAAATTTTCTACAAGTTTGTGGTTTGAGCGGCTCCTGGGAGACCAGTGTTAGATTCCGATGCACCAGTGCAGGTTTCCTATATCCGTTGGACCTTCACATTGACAATGATACACAGAACTTGCATCAGGATTGAATACAAAATGGACAATGCCGACTTAAGTACAAGAAGAGTGAATATGTTCAGAGTTTGTGCTTTGAGCGGCTCCTGGGATACCAGTATTAGATTCCGATGCACCTGTGCTAGTTTACTGTATCCCTTTGACCTTCACATTGACCATGAAACACAGAAATTCCATCGCGAATGAATACAAAATTCACAATGCCGTCTTAAGTACCAGAAGAGTGAATCGTTTAAGAGTTTGTGCTTTGAGCGGCTCCTGGAAGACCACTATTAGATTCCGATGCACCAGTGCACGTTTACTGTATCCCTTGGACCTTCACATTGACCGTGAAACACAGAAATTGCATCGGGATTAAATACAGATGGAACAATGCCGACTTAAGTACAAGAAGAGTGAATATCTTCAGAGTTTGTGCTTTGAGCGGCTCCTGGGATACCAGTATTAGATTCCGATGCACCAGTGCAAGTTTACTGTATCCCTTCGACCCTCACATTGACCATGGAACACAGAAACCGCATCGGGATTGAATGCAAAAGAGTCAATGCCGACTTAAGTACAAGAAGAGTGAATCTTCTAAGAGTTTGTGTATGAGCGGCTCCTGGGAGAAAAGTGTTAGATTCCGATGCACCAGTGCAAGTTTACTGTATTCCTTGGACCTTCACATTGACCATGACACACAGAAATAGTATCGGGATTGAATACAAAAGGGAGAATGCCGACTGAAGTACAAGAACGGTGAATCTTATAAGATTTTGTGCTTTGAGCGTCTCCTGGGAGACCAGTATTAGATTCCGATGCACCAGTGCAGGTTTACTGCGTCCCTTGGACCTTCACATTGACCATGAAACACATAATTACATCGGGATGGAATACATAAGGGATAATGCCGACTCAAGTGCAACAATTGAGAATTTTGAAAGACTTTGTGCTTTGCGCGGCTCCTGGGAGACCAGTATTAGATTCCGATGCACCAGTGCAGGTTTACACGATCCCTTGGACCTTCACATTGACTATCAAACACAGATATTGCATCGGGATTGAATACAAAAGGCACAATGCCAACTTAAGTACAAGAAGATTGAATCTTCTAAGAGTTTCTGCTCTGAGCGGCCGTTGGAGACCAGTATTAGATTCCTTTGCACCAGTGCAGGTTTACTGTATCCCTTGGACCTTCACATTGACCATGATACACAGAACTTGCATCGGGATCGAATACAAAAGGGACAATGTCGACTTAAGTACAAGAAGACTGAATCTTCTAAGATTTTGTGCTTTGCGCGGCTCCTGCGAGACCAGTATTAGATTCCGATGCACCAGTGCAGGTTTACACGATCCCTTGGTCCTTCACATTGACCATCAAACACAGATATTGCATCGGAAATGAATACAAAATGCACAATGCCGACTTAAGTACAAGAAGAGTAAATATTCTAACAGTTTGTGCTTTGAGCGGCTCCTGGGAGACAAGTATTAGATTCCGTTTCACCAGTGGAGGTTTACTGTATCCCTTGGACCTTCACATTGACCATGAAACACAGAAATTGCATCGGGATTGAATACAAGACAGACAATGCCGACATAAGTACAAGAAGAGTGAATTTTCTAAGAGTTTGTGGTTTGAGCGGCTCCTGGGAGACCAGTATTAGATTCCGATGCACCAGTGCCGTTTAACTGTATCCCTTGCTCCTTCACATTGACCATGAAACACAGATATTACATCGGGACTGAATACATAAAAGACAATGCCAACTTAAGTACAAGTAGAGTAAATCTTCTAAGAGTTTGTGCTTTGAGCGGCTCATGGGAGACCAGTATTAGATTCCGATGCACCAGTGCTGTTTAACTGTATCCCTTCAACCTTCATATTGACCATGAATCACAGAAATTACATCGGGATTGAATATATAAGAGACAATGCCAACCTAAGTACAAGAAGAGTAAATCTTCTAAGAGTTTGTGCTTTGAGCGGCTCCTGGGAAACCAGTATTAGATTCCGATGCACCAGTGCAAGTTTAATGTATCCCTTGGTCCTTCACATTGACCATGTAACACAGATATTGCATCGGGATTGAATACAATAGGGACAATGCCGACTTAAGTACAAGAAGAGTGAATATGTTCAGAGTTTGTGCTTTGAGCGGCTCCTGGGATACCAGTATTAGATTCCGATGCACCTGTGCTAGTTTACTGTATCCCTTTGACCTTCACATTGACCATGAAACACAGAAATTCCATCGCGAATGAATACGAAAGGCACAATGCCGTCTTAAGTACCAGAAGAGTGAATCGTTTAAGAGTTTGTGCTTTGAGCGTCTCCTGGAAGACCACTATTAGATTCCGATGCACCAGTGCACGTTTACTGTATCCCTTGGACCTTCACATTGACCGTGAAACACAGAAATTGCATCGGGATTAAATACAGATGGAACAATGCCGACTTAAGTACAAGAAGAGTGAATCTTCTAAGAGATTGTGTTTTCAGCGGCTCCTGGGAGACCAGTATTAGATTCGAATGCACCAGTGCGGTTTACTGTATACCTTGGACCCTCACATTGACCATGAAATACAGAAACCACATCGGGATTGAATACAAAAGGCACAATGCCGACTTAAGTACCAGAAGAATGAATCTTCTAAGAGTTTCTGCTCTGAGCAGCTCCTGAGAGACCAGTATTAGATTCCGTTGCACCAGTGCAGGTTTACTGTATCCCTTGGAACTTCACATTGACCATGAAACACAGAAATTGCATCGGGATTGAATACAAAATGGGCAATGTAGACTTTAGTACAAGAAGAGTGAATTTTCTAAAAGTATGTGGTGTGAGCGGCTCCTGGGAGAAAAGTGTTAGATTCCGATGCACCAGTGCAAGTTTACTGTATTCCTTGGACCTTCACATTGACCATCAAACACAGATATTGCATCGGGATTGAATACAAAAGGCACAATGCCAACTTAAGTACAAGAAGATTGAATCTTCTAAGAGTTTCTGCTCTGAGCGGCTCCTGGGAGACCAGTATTAGATTCCGGGTCACCAGTGCAGGTTTACTGTATCCCTTGGACCTTCACATTGACCATGATACACAGAACTTGCATCGGGATTGAATACAAAAGGGACAATGCCGACTTAAGTACAAGAAGACTGAAACTTCTAAGAGTTTGTGCTTTGAGCGGCTCCTGGGAGACCAGTATTAGGTTCCGACGCACCAGTGCAGGTTTACTGTATCCCTTGGTCCTTCACATTGAACATGAAACACAGAAATTGCAACGGGATTGAGTACAAAAGGGACTGCCGAATTAACTACAAAAAGAGCTAATCATCTAACAGTTTGTGTTTTGAGCGGCTCTTGGGAGACCGGTATTAGATTGCGATGCACCAGTGCAGGTTTACTGTATCATTTGGACCTTCACATTGCCCATGAAACGCAGAAATTGCATCGGGATTGAATACAAAATGCACAATGCCGACTTAAGTACAACAAGAGGGAATTTTCTAAGAGTTTGTGATTTGAGCGGCCCTGGGAGACCAGTATTAGATTCCGATGCACCAGTGCTGTTTAACTGTATACCTTGAACCTTCACATTGACCATGAATCGCAGAAATTTCATCGGGATTGAATACATAAGAGAGAATGTCAACCTAAGTACAAGAAGAGTAAAACTTCTAAGAGTTTGTGCTTTGAGCGGCTCCTGGGAAACCAGTATTAGATTCCGATGCACCAGTGCAAGTTTACTGTATCCCTTGGTCCTTCACATTGACCATGAAACACAGATATTGCATCGGGATTGAATACAATAGGGACAATGCCGACTTAAGTACAAGAAGAGTGAATATCTTCAGAGTTTGTGCTTTGAGCGGCTCCTGGGATACCAGTATTAGATTCCGATGCACCAGTGCAAGTTTACTGTATCCCTTCGACCCTCACATTGACCATGGAACACAGAAACCGCATCGGGATTGAATGCAAAAGAGTCAATGCCGACTTAAGTACAAGAAGAGTGAATCTTCTAAGAGTTTGTGTATGAGCGGCTCCTGGGAGAAAAGTGTTAGATTCCGATGCACCAGTGCAAGTTTACTGTGTTCCTTGGACCTTCACATTGACCATGACACACAGAAATAGTATCGGGATTGAATACAAAAGGGAGAATGCCGACTGAAGTACAAGAACGGTGAATCTTATAAGATTTTGTGCTTTGAGCGTCTCCTGGGAGACCAGTATTAGATTCCGATGCACCAGTGCAGGTTTACTGCGTCCCTTGGACCTTCACATTGACCATGAAACACATAATTACATCGGGATGGAATACATAAGGGATAATGCCGACTCAAGTGCAACAATTGAGAATTTTGAAAGACTTTGTGCTTTGCGCGGCTCCTGGGAGACCAGTATTAGATTCCGATGCACCAGTGCAGGTTTACACGATCCCTTGGACCTTCACATTGACTATCAAACACAGATATTGCATCGGGATTGAATACAAAAGGCACAATGCCAACTTAAGTACAAGAAGATTGAATCTTCTAAGAGTTTCTGCTCTGAGCGGCCGTTGGAGACCAGTATTAGATTCCTTTGCACCAGTGCAGGTTTACTGTATCCCTTGGACCTTCACATTGACCATGATACACAGAACTTGCATCGGGATCGAATACAAAAGGGACAATGTCGACTTAAGTACAAGAAGACTGAATCTTCTAAGACTTTGTGCTTTGCGCGGCTCCTGCGAGACCAGTATTAGATTCCGATGCACCAGTGCAGGTTTACACGATCCCTTGGACCTTCACATTGACCATCAAACACAGATATTGCATCGGAAATGAATACAAAATGCACAATGCCGACTTAAGTACAAGAAGAGTAAATATTCTAACAGTTTGTGCTTTGAGCGGCTCCTGGGAGACAAGTATCAGATTCCGTTTCACCAGTGGAGGTTTACTGTATCCCTTGGACCTTCACATTGACCATGAAACACAGAAATTGCATCGGGATTGAATACAAGACAGACAATGCCGACATAAGTACAAGAAGAGTGAATTTTCTAAGAGTTTGTGGTTTGAGCGGCTCCTGGGAGACCAGTATTAGATTCCGATGCACCAGTGCCGATTAACTGTATCCCTTGCTCCTTCACATTGACCATGAAACACAGATATTACATCGGGACTGAATACATAAAAGACAATGCCAACTTAAGTACAAGTAGAGTAAATCTTCTAAGAGTTTGTGCTTTGAGCGGCTCATGGGAGACCAGTATTAGATTCCGATGCACCAGTGCAGGTTTTGCTGTATCACTTGGCCCTTCACATTGAAAATGAAACACAGAAGTTGCGTGAGGATTAAATACATATGGCACAATGCCGTCTTAAGTACAAGAAGTGTGAATCCTCTAAGAGTTTGTGCTTTTAGCGGCTCTTGGGAAACCAGTATTAGATTCCGATGCACCAGTGCAGGTTTACACGATCCCTTGGACCTTCACATTGACCATCAAATACAGATATTGCATCGGGATTGAATACAGAAGGCACAATGCCAACTTAAGTACAAGAAGATTCAATCTTCTTAGAGTTTCTGCTCTGAGCGGCTCCTGGGAGACCAGTATAAGATTCCGTTGCACCAGTGCAGGATTACTGTATCCCTTGGCCCTTCACATTGACCATGAAATGCAGAATATGCATCGGGATTAATTACAAAAGAGACAATGCCGACTTAAGTACAAGAAGACTGAATCTTCTAAGAGTTTGTGCTTTGAGCGGCTTCTGGGAGACCAGTGTTAGATTCCGATGCACCCGTGCAGGTTTCCTATATCCCTTGGACCCTCACATTGACAATGATACACAGAACTTGCATCGGGATTGAATACAAAATCGACAATGCCGACTTAAAATCAAGAAGGGTGAATCATCTGAGAGTTTGTGTTTTGAGCGGCTCCTGGGAGACCAGTATTAGATTCCGATGCACCAGTGCTGTTTAACTGTATCCCTTGAACCTTCACATTGACCATGAAACACAGATATTGCATCGGGATTGAATACATTAGGAACAATGTCGACTTAAGTACAAGAAGAGTGAATATGTTCAGAGTTTGTGCTTTGAGCGACTCCTGGGATACCAGTATTAGATTCCGATGCACCTGTGCTAGTTTACTGTATCACTTTGACCTTCACATTGACCATGAAACACAGAAATTCCATCGCGATTGAATACAAAAGGCACAATGCCGTCTTAAGTACCAGAAGAGTGAATCGTTTAAGAGTTTGTGCTTTGAGCGTCTCCTGGAAGACCACTATTAGATTCCGATGCACCAGTGCACGTTTACTGTATCCCTTGGACCTTCACATTGACCGTGAAACACAGAAATTGCGTCGGGATTCAATACAGATGGAACAATGACGACTTAAGAACAAGAAGAGTGATTCTTCTAAGAGATTGTGCTTTCAGCGGCTCCCGGGAGACCAGTATTAGATTCGAATGCACCAGTGCGGTTTAGTGTATACCTTGGACCCTCACATTGACCATGAAACACAGAAACCGCATCGGGATTGAATACAAAAGGCACAATGCCGACTTAAGTATCAGAAGAATGAATCTTCTAAGAGTTTCTGTTCTGAGCAGCTCCTGAGAGACCAGTATTAGATTCCGTTGCACCAGTGCAGGTTTACTGTATCCCTTGGAACTTCACATTGACCATGAAACACAGAAATTGCATCGGGATTAAATACAAATGGGACAATGCCGACGTAAGAACAAGAAGAGTGAGTCTTCTAAGAGTTTCTGCTTTGAGCGGCTCATGGGAGACCAGTATTAGATTCCGATGCACCAGTGCAGGTTTACTGTATCATTTGGCCAATTACATTGACCATGAAACACAGAGGTTGCGTGGGGATTAAATACATATGGCACAATGCCGACTTAAGTACAAGAAGAGTGAATCTTCTAAGAGTTTGTGCTTTTAGCGGCTCTTGGGTAACCAGTATTAGATTCCGAAGCACCAGTGCAGGTTTACACGATCCCTTGGACCTTCACACTGACCATCAAACACAGATATTGCATCGGGATTGACTACAAAAGGCACAACGCCAACTTAAGTACAAGAAGATTGAATCTTCTAAGAGTTTCTGCTCTGAGCGGCTCCTGGGAGACCAGTATTAGATTCCGTTGCACCAGTGCAGGTTTACTGTATCCCTTGGACCTTCACATTGACCATGATACACAGAACTTGCATCGGGATTGAATACAAAAGGGACAATGCCGACTTAAGTACAAGAAGAGTGAATTTTCTAAGAGTTTGTGGTTTGAACGGGTCCTGGGAGAAAAGTGTTAGATTCCGATGCACGAGTGCTAGTTTACTGTATCCCTTGGACCTTCACATTGGCCATGAAACACAGAATTTGCATCGGGATTGAACACAAAAGGGACAATGCCGACTTAAGTAAAAGAAGGATGAATCTTATAAGATTTTGTGCTTTGAGCGGCTCCTGGGAGACCAGAAGAGATTCCGATGCACCAGTGCTGGTTAACGGTATCCCTTGGACCTTCACATTGACCATGAAATGCACAATATTCAGCGGGATCAATTACGAAAGAGACAATGCCGACTTAAGCACAAGAAGACTGAATCTTCTAAGAGTTTGTAATTTGAGCGGCTTCTGGGGGACCAGTATTAGATTCCGTTTCACCGGTGCAGGTTTACTGTATCCCTTGGACCTTCACATTGACCATGAAACACACAAATTGCATCGGGATTGAATACAGGAGGGACAATGCCGGCTTAGCTACAAGAAGAGTAAATTTTCTACAAGTTTGTGGTTTGAGCGGCTCCTGGGAGACCAGTGTTAGATTCCGATGACCAGTGCAGGTTTCCTATATCCCTTGGACCTTCACATTGACAATGAAACACAGAACTTGCATCGGGATTGAATACAAAATTGACAATGGCGACTAAAGTACAAGAAGGGTGAATCTTCTGAGAGTTTGTGTTTTGAGCGGCTCCTGGGAGACTAGTATTAGATTCCGATGCACCTGTGCTGTTTAACTGTATCCCTTGAACCTTCACATTGACCATGAAACACAGAAATTACATCGGGATTGAATACATAAGAGACAATGCAGACCTAAGTACAAGAAGAGTAAATCTTCTAAGAGTTTGTGTTTTGAGCGGCTCCTGAGAAACCAGTATTAGATTCCGATGCACCAGTGCAGGTTTACTGTATCCCTTGGTCCTTCACATTGACCATGAAGCACAGATATTGCATCGGGATTGAATACAATAGGGACAATGCCGACTTAAGTACAAGAAGAGTGAATATCTTCAGAGTTTGTGCTTTGAGCGGCTCCTGGGATACCAGTATTAGATTCCGATGCACCAGTGCAAGTTTACTGTATCCCCTCGACCTTCACATTGACCATGAAACACAGAAATTCCATCGCGATGGAATACAAAAGGCACAATGCCGTCTTAAGTACCAGAAGAGTGAATCTTCTAAGAGTTTGTGCTTTGAGCGTCTCCTGGGAGACCACTATTAGATTCCGATGCACCAGTGCAGGTTTACTGTATCCCTTGGACCTTCACATTGACCATGAAACACATAATTACATCGGGATGGAATACATAAGGGACAATGCCGACTCAAGTACAACAAGTGAGAATTTTGTAAGACTTTGTGCTTTGCGCGACTCCTGGGAGACCAGTATTAGATTCCGATGCACCAGTGCAGGTTTACGGTATCCCTTCCACCTTCACATTGAACAAGAAACACAGAAATCGCATTGGGATTGAATACAAAAGGGACAATGCCGATATAAGAACAAGAAAAGTGAGTCGTCTAAGAGTTTTTGCTTTGAGCGGATAATGGGAGACCGGTATTAGATTCCGAAGCACCAGTGCAGGTTTACTGTATCACTTGGCCCTTCACATTGACCATGAAACACAGAAGTTGCGTGGGGATTAAATACATATGGCACAATGCCGGCTTAAGTACAAGAAGAGTGAATCTTCTAAGATTTTGTGCTTTTAGCGGCTCTTGGGAGACCAATATTAGATTCCGAAACACCAGTGCAGGTTTACACGATCCCTTGGACCTTCACATTGACCATCAAACACAGATATTGCATTGGGATTGAATACAAAAGGCACAATGCCACCTTAAGTACAAGACGAGTGAATCTCTTCAGAGTTTGTGTTTTGAGCGGCTCTTGGGAGACCGGTATTAGATTGCGATGCACCAGTGCAGGTTTACTGTATCATTTGGACCTTCACATTGACCATAAAACACAGAAATTGCATCGGGATTGAATACAGGAGGGACAATGCCGGCTTAACTACAAGAAGAGTAAATTTTCTACAAGTTTGTGGTTTGAGCGGCTCCTGGGAGACCAGTGTTAGATTCCGATGCACCAGTGCAGGTTTCCTATATCCCTTGGACCTTCACATTGACAATGAAACACAGAACTTGCATGGGGATGAATACAAAATGGAAAATGCCGACTTAAGTACAAGAAGGGTGAATCTTCTGAGAGTTTGTGCTCTGAGCGGCTCCTGGGAGACCAGTATTAGATTCCGATGCACCAGTGCTGTTTAACTGTATACCTTGAACCTTCACAATGACCATGAAACACAGAAATTACATCGGGATTGAATACATTAGGGACAATGCCGACTTAAGTACAAGAAGAGTGAATCTTCTAAGGGATTGTGATTTCAGCGGCTCCTGGGAGACCAGTATTAGATTCGAATGCACCAGTGCTGGTTTACTGTATACCTTGGACCCTCACATTGACAATGAATCACAGAAACCGCATCTGGATTGAATACAAAAGGGACAATGCTGACTTAAGTACAAGAAGAGTGAATTGTCTAAGAGTTTGTGTTTTGAGCGGCTCCTGGGAGACCACTATTAGATTCAGATGCATCGGTGCACGTTTACTGTATCCTATGGACCTTCACATTGACCATGAAACACAGAAATTGCATCGGGGTTGGATACAAATCGGACATTGCCGACTTAAGTACAAGAAGAGTGAATCTTCTCAGAATATGTGTTTTGAGCGGCTTCTGGGAGACCGGTATTAGATTTCGATGCACCAGTGCTTGTTAACGTTATCCCTTGGACCTTCACATTGACCATGAAACACAGAATATGCATCGGGATTGAATACAAAAGAGACAATGCCGACTTAAGTACAAGAATGTGAATTTTCTAAGATCTTGTGGTTGAGCGGCTCCTGGGAGGCCATTATTACATTCCGATGCACACGTCCAGGTTGACAGTATCATTTGGACCTTCACATTGAGCATGAAACACAGAATTTGCATCGGGATTGAATACAATATGGACAATGCCGACTTACGTACAAGAAGAATGAAACTTGTAAGAGTTTCTGCTTTCAGCAGCTCCTGGGAGACCAGTATTAGATTCCGATGCACAAGTGCAGATTTACTGTATCCCTTGGACCTTCACATTGACTATGAAACACAGATATTGCATCGGGATTGAATACAAAAGGCACAATATCGACTTAAGTACAAGAAGAGTAAATCTTCAAAGAGTTTGTGGTTTGAGCTGCCCCTGGCAGACCAGTATTAGATTCCGATGCACCAGTGCAGGTTTACTGTGTCCCTTGGACCTTCACATTGACCATGAAACACAGAAGTTGCAACCTGATTGAATACAAAACTCACAATGCCAACTGAAGCACAAGTAGTGTGAATCATCGAAGAGTTTGTGTTTTGAGCGTCTTTTGAGAGACCTGTATTACATTCCGATGCATCAGTGCAGGTTTACTGTATCCCTTGGACCTTCACATTGACCATGAAACACAGAAATTGCATCGGGATTGAATACAAAATGGACAATGTAGACTTTAGTACAAGAAGAGTGAATTATCTAAGAGTTTGTGGTGTGACCGGCTCCTGGGGAAAAGTGTTAGATTCCGATGCACCAGTGCAAGTTTACTGTATTCCTTGGACCCTCACATTGACCATGAAACACAGAAATAGCATCGGGATTGAATACAAAAGGGACAATGCCGACTTAAGTACAAGAACGGTGAATCTTATAAGATTTTGTGCTTTCAGCGGCTCCTGGGAGCCCTGTATTGGATTCCGATGCACCAGTGCTGCTTAACGGTATCCCTTGGTCCTTCATATTGACCATGAAACACATAATTACATCGGGATGGAATACATAAGGGACAATGCCGACTCAAATACAACAAGTGAGAATTTTGTAAGTCTTTGTGCTTTGCGCGGCTCCTGGGTGACCAGTATTAGATTCCGATGCACCAGTGCAGGTTTACTGTATCCCTTGGACCTTCACATCGACCGTCAAACACAGAAATTGCATGGAGATTGAATACAAATGGAACAGTGCCGACTTAAGTACAAGAACAATGAATCTTCTAAGGGATTGTGCTTTCAGCGGCTCCTGGGAGACCAGTATTAGATTCGAATGCACCAGTGCAGGTTTACTGTATACCTTGGACCCTCACATTGACCATGAAACACAGAAACCGCATCGAGATTGAATACAAAAGAGTCAATGCCAACTTAAGTACAAGAAAATTGAACCTTCTAAGAGTTTCTGCTCTGAGTGGCTCCTGGGAGACCAGTATCAGATTCCGTTGCACCAGTGCAGGTTCACTGTATCATTTGGACCTTCACATTGACCATGATACACAGAACTTGAATCGGGATTGAATACAAATGGGACAATGCCGACGTAAGTAAAAGAAGAGTGAATTTTCTAAGAGTTTGTGCTTTGAGCGGGTCCTGGGAGAAAAGTGTTAGATTACGATGCACCAGTGCAAGTTTACTGTATCCCTTGGACCTTCACATTGACCATGAAACACAGAAATTGCATCGGGATTGAATAAAAATGGGACTGCCAACTTAAGTACAAGAAGGGTGAATCTTCTGAGAGTTTGTGGTTTGAGCGGCTCCTGGGAGACCAGTATTAGATTCCGATGCACCAGTGCTGTTTAACTTTATCCCTTGAACCTTCACATTGACCATGACACACAGAAATTACATCAGGATTGAATACATAAGAGACAATGCCAACCTAAATACAAGAAGAGTAAATCTTCTAAGAGTTTGTGATTTGAGCGGTTCGTGGCAAACCAGTATTAGATTCCGATGCACCAGTGCAGGTTTACTGTATCCCTTGGTCCTTCACATTGACCAGGAAACACAGATATTGCATCGGGATTGAATACAATAGGGAGTTTGTGCTTTGAGCGGCCCCTGGGATACCAGTATTAGATTCCGATGCACCAGTGCACGTTTACTGTATCCCTTCGACCTTCACATTGACCATGAAACACAGAAATTCCATCGCGATTGAATACAAAAGGAACAATGCCGTCTTAAGTACCAGAAGAGTGAATCATCTAAGAGTTTGTGTTTGAGCGTCTCCTGGGAGACCAGTACTAGATTCCGATGCACCAGTGCAGGTTTACTGTATCCCTTCGTCCTTCACATTGACCATGAATCACAGATATTGCATCGGGATTGAATACAATAGGGACAATGCCGAACTAAGTACAAGAAGAGTGAATCTCTTCAGATTTTGTGCTTTGAGCGGCTTCTGGGATACCAGTATTAGATTCCGATGCACCAGTGCAGGTTTACTGTATCCCTTGGTCCTTCACATTGACCATGAAACACAGAAATTCCATCGCGATTGAATACAAAATGCACAATGCCGTCTTAAGTACAAAAAGAGTTAATTTTCTAAGAGTTTGTGCTTTGAGCGGCTCCTGGGAGACCAGTATTAGATTCAGATGGACCAGTGCACGTTTACTGTATCCCTTGGACCTTCACATTGACCATGAGACACAGAAATTTCTTCGGGATTGAATACAAATGGGACAATGCCGACTTAAGTACAAGAAGAGTGAATCTTCTAAGAGATTGTGCTTTCAGCGGCTCCTGGGAGACCACTATTAGTTTCGAATGACCCATTGCTGGTTTACTGTATACCTTGGACCCTCAGATTGACCATGAATCACAGAAACCGCATCTGGATTGAATACAAAAGGGACAATGCTGACTTATGTACAAGACGGGTGAATTTTCTAAGAGTTTGTGCTTTGAGCGGCTCCTGGGAAACCACTATTAGATTCAGATGCACCGGTGCACGTTTACTGTATCCCTTGGACCTTCACATTGACCATGAAACACAGAAATTGCATCGGGGTTGGATACAAATCGGACATTGCCGACTTACGTACAAGAAGAGTGAATCTTCTCAGAGTATGTGCTTTGAGCGGCTCCTAGGAGACCAGTAACAAATTCCGATGCACCATTGCAGGTTTACTGTATCCCTTGGAACTTCACATTGACCATGAAACACAGAAATTGCATCGGGATTGAATTCAAAACTCACAATGCCAACTCAAGCACATGTAATGTAAATCTTCGAAGAGTATGTGCTCTGAGCGTCACCTGGGAGACCTGTATCAGATTCCGATGCACCAGTGCAGGTTTACTGTATCCCTTGGACCTTAACATTGACCACGAAACACAGAAACCGCGTAGGGATTGAATACAAAAGGCACAATGCCGATTTAAGTACAAGAAGAGATAATCTTCTAAGAGTTTGTGGTTGGAGCGGCTCCTGGCAGACCAGTATTAGATTCCGATGCACCAGTGCAGGTTTACTGTAACCCTTGGAACTTCACATTACCATGAAACACAGAAATTGCATCGGGATTCAATACAAAATGCACAAGGCCGACTTAAGTACAAGAAGAGTGAATCTTCTAAGAGTTTGTGCTTTGAACGGCCCCTGGGAGACCAGTATTTTATTCCTATGCACCAGTGCAGGATTACTGTACCCCTTGGACCTTTACATTGACCATGAAACACAGAAATTGCGTCGGGATTGAATACAAAACTCACAATGCCAACTTCAGCACAAGTAAAGGAAATCTTCGAAGAGTATGTGCTTTGAGCGTCTCCTGGGAGACCTGTATTAGAATCCGAAGCACCAGAGCACGTTTACTGTATCCCTTTGACCCTCACATTGACCATTAAACACAGAAATTGCATCGGGATTGAATACAAAAGGGACAATGTCGACTTAAGTACAAGAAGGAGAATTTTCTAAGAGTTTGTGGTATAAGCTGCTCCTGAGAGACTAGGCTTAGATTCCGATGCACCAGTGCAGGTTTACTATTTCCCTTGGACCTTCGCATTGACCATGAAACACAGAAATCGCATCAGGATTGAATACAAAAAGCACAATGACGACTTAAGTACAAGAAGAGTGAATCTTCTAAGAGTTCGTGGTTTTAGCGGCTCATGGGAGACCAGTATTAGATTCCGATGAACCAGTGCAGGTTTACTGTATCCCTTGGACATTCTCATTGACCATGAAACACAGAAATCGCATCGGGATTGAATACAAAAGGCACAATGCAGATTTGAGTACATGAAGAGTAAATCTTCTAAGAGTTTGTGGTTGGAGCGGCTCTTGGCAGACCAGTATTAGATTCCGATGCACCAGTGCAGGTTTACTGTTACCCTTGGAAATTCACATTCAACATAAAACACAGAAATTGCATCGGGATTGAATACAAAAGGGACAATGCCGACTTAAGTACAAGAAAAGTGAATCTTCTAAGAGTTTGTGCTTTGAGCGGCTCCTGGGAGACCAGTATTTTATTCCGATGCACCAGTGCAGGTGTACTGTATCCCTTGGAACTTCACATTGTGTATGAAACACAGAAATTGCATCGGGAATGAATACAAAAGGCACAATGCCGATTTAAGTACAAGAAGAGTTATTCTTCTAAGAGTTTGTGGTTGGAGCGGCTCCTGGCAGACCAGTATTAGATTCCGAAGCACCAGTGCAGGTTTACTGTAACCCTTGGAACTTCACATTGATCATGAAACACAGATATTTCATCGGGATTGAATACAAAATGCACAATGATGATTTAAGTACAAGAAGAGTGAATCTTCTAAAAGTTTGTAACTTCAGCGGCTCCTGGGAGACCAGTATCACTTTCCGATGCACCAGTGCAGGATTACTGTATCGCTTGGACCTTCACATTGACCATGAAACACAGAAATCGCATCGGGAATGAACACAAAAGGGACAATGCCGACTTAAGTACAAGAAGGAGAATTTTCTAAGGGTTTGTGGTTTAAGCGGCTCCTGAGAGACTAGTTTTAGATTCCGATGCACCAGTGCAGGTTTACTATATCCCTTGGACCTTCACATTGACCATGAAACACAGACATCGCATCGGGATTGAATACGAAAGGCACAATGGCGACTTAAATACAAGAAGGGTGAATCTTCTAAGAGTTTGTGGTTTGAGCGGCTCATGGGAGACCAGTATAAGATTTCGATGAACCAGTGCAGGTTTACTGTATCCCTCAGACATTCTCATTCACCATGAAACATAGAAATGGCACCGGGATTGAATACAAAATGCACAATACCGGCTTAAGTACAAGAAGAGTGAATCTTCTATGAGTTTGTGCTTTGCGCGGCTCCTGCGAGTCCAGTATTAGATTCCGATGCACCAGTGCCGGATTACTGTATCCCTTGGACCTTCACATTGACCATGATTCACAGAAATTGCTTCGGGAATGAATACAAATCGGATAATGCCGACTTAAGTACAATAAGGTGAATTTTCTAAGAGTTTGTGGTTTGAGCGGCTCCTGAGATACCAGTTTTAGATTCCGATGCACTAGTGCAGGTTTACTGTATCGCTTGGACCTTCACATTGACCATGAAACATAGAAATTGCATCGGGATTGAATACAAAATGGACAATGCCGACTAAAGTACAAGAAGGATAAATACTCTAGAAGTTTGTGCTTTCACCGGCTCCTGGGAGACCAGTATTAGAATCCTATGCACCAGTGCAGGTTTACTGTATCCCTTGGACCTTCACATTGACCACGAAACACAGAAGTCGCATCGGGATTGAATACAAAAGGCACAATGCTGATTTGAGTACATGAAGAGTTAATCTTCTAAGAGTTTGTGGTTGGAGCGGATCCGGGCAGACCAGTATTAGATTCCGATGCACCATTGCAGGTGTACTGTATCCCTTGGAATTTCACATTGTCTAAGAAACACACAAATTGCATCGGGATTGAATACAAAAGGCACAATGCCGACTTAAGTACAAGAAGGGTGGATCTTCTAAGAGTTTGTGGTTGGAGCGGCTCCTGGCAGACCAGTATTATATTCCGATGCACCAGTGCAGGTTTACTGTATCCCTTGGACCTTCACATTGACCACGAAACACAGAAGTCGCATCAGGATTGAATACAAAAGGGACAATGCCAACTTAAGTACAGGAAGATTGAATCTTTTAAGAGTTTGTGATTTGAGCGGCTCCTGGGATACCAGTATTTTATTCCGATGCACTAGTGCAGGTTTACTGTATCCCTTGGACCTTCACATTGTGTATGAAACACAGAAATTACTTCAGGACTGAATACAAAAGGCACAATGCCGACTTAAGTACAAGAAAGTGAATCTTCTAAGAGTTTGTGGTAGGAGCGGCTCCTGGCAGACCAGTATTAGATTCCGATGCACCAGTGCAGGTTTACTGTATCCCTTGGACCTTCACATTGACCATGAGACACAGAAATTTCTTCGGGATTGAATACAAATGGGACAATGCCGACTTAAGTACAAGAAGAGTGAATCTTCTAAGAGATTGTGCTTTCAGCGGCTCCTGGGAGACCACTATTAGATTCGAATGCCCCATCGCTGATTTACTGTATACCGTGGACCCTCAGATTGACCATGAATCACAGAAACCGCATCTGGATTGAATACAAAAGGGACAATGCTGACTTATGTACAAGAAGGGTGAATTTTCTAAGAGTTTGTGGTTTAAGCTGCTCCTGAGAGACTAGGCTTAGATTCCGATGCACCAGTGCAGGTTTACTGTAACCCTTGGAACTTCACATTACCATGAAACACAGAAATTGCATCGGGGTTGGATACAAATCGGACATTGCCGACTTACGTACAAGAAGAGTGAATCTTCTCAGAGTATGTGCTTTGAGCGGCTCCTGGGAGACCAGTATCACATTTCGATGCACCAGTGCAGGTTTACTGTATCCCTTGGATCTTCACATTGACCATGAAACACAGAAATTGCATCGGGCTTGAATACAAAACTCACAATGCCAACTTAAGCACAAGTAATGTAAATCTTCGAAGAGTATGTGCCCTGAGCGTCACCTGGGAGACCTGTATCAGATTCCGATGCACCAGTGCAGGTTTACTGTATCCCTTGGACCTTTACATTGACCATGAAGCACAGAAATTGCATCGGGATTGAATACAAAAGGGACAATGCCGACTTAAGTACAAGAAGGAGAATTTTCTAAGTGTTTGTGGTTTAAGCTGCTCCTGAGAGACTAGGCTTAGATTCCGATGCACCAGTGCAGGTTTACTGTAACCCTTGGAACTTCACATTACCATGAAACACAGAAATTGCGTCGGGATTCAATACAAAATGCACAATGCCGACATAAGTACAAGAAGAGTGAATCTTCTAAAAGTTTGTACTTTGAACGGCCCCTGGGAGACCAGTATTTTATTCCGATGCACCAGTGCAGGTTTACTGTACCCCTTGGACCTTTACATTGACCATGAAACACAGAAATTGCATCGGGATTGAATACAAAACTCACAATGCCAACTTCAGCACAAGTAAAGGAAATCTTCGAAGATTATGTGCTTTGAGCGTCTCCTGGGAGACCTGTATTAGAATCCGAAGCACCAGAGCACGTTTACTGTACCCCTTTGACCCTCACATTGACCATTAAACACAGAAATTGCATCGGGATTGAATACAAAAGGGACAATGCCGACTTAAGTACAAGAAGGAGAATTTTCTAAGAGTTTGTGGTTTAAGCTGCTCCTGAGAGACTAGGCTTAGATTCCGATGCACCAGTGCAGGTTTACTATTTCCCTTGGACCTTCGCATTGACCATGAAACACAGAAATCGAATCAGGATTGAATACAAAAAGCACAATGACGACTTAAGTACAAGAAGAGTGAATCTTCTAAGAGTTCGTGGTTTTAGCGGCTCATGGGAGACCAGTATTAGATTCCGATGAACCAGTGCAGGTTTACTGTATCCCTTGGTCATTCTCATTGACCATGAAACATAGAAATGGCACCGGGATTGAATACTAAATCCACAATACCGGCTTAAGTAGAAAAAGAGTGAATCTTCTAAGAGTTTGTGCTTTGAGCGGCTCCTGGGAGTCCAGTATTAGATTCCGATGCACCAGTGCCGGACTACTGTATCCCTTGGACCTTCACATTGACCATGAATCACAGAAATTGCATCGGGATTGAATACAAAAGGGATAATGCCGACTTAAGTAGAATAAGGTGAATTTTCTAAGAGTTTGTGGTTTGAGCGGCTCCTGAGATACCAGTTTTAGATTCCGATGCACCAGAGCAGGTTTACTGTATCGCTTGGACCTTCACATTGACCATGAAACACACAAATTGCGTCGGGATTGAATACAAAAAGGACAATGCCGACTAAAGTACTAGAAGAATAAATCCTCTCGAAATTTGTGCTTTCAGCGGCTCCTGGGAAACCAGTATTAGATTCCGATGCACTAGTGCAGGTTTACTGTATCCCTTGGACCTTCACATTGACCATGAAACACAGAAATCGCATCGGGATTGAATACAAAAGGCACAATGCCGATTTGAGTACATGAAGAGTTAATCTTCTAAGAGTTTGTGGTTGGAGCGGCTCCTGGCAGACCAGTATTAGATTCTGATGCACTAGTGCAGGTTTACTGTATCCCTTGGACCTTCACATTGACCATGAAGCACAGAAATTGCATCGGGATTGAATACAAAACTCACAATGCCAACTTAAGCACAAGTAATGTAAATATTCGAAGAGTATGTGCTTTGAGCGTCTCCTGGGAGACCTGTATTAGAATCCGAAGCACCAGAGCACGTTTACTGTATCCCTTTGACCTTCACATTGACCATTAAACACAGAAATTGCATCGGGATTGAATACAAAAGGGACAATGCCGACTTAAGTACAAGAAGAGGAATTTTCTAAGAGTTTGTGGTTTAAGCTGCTCCTGACAGACTAGGCTTTGATTCCGATGCACAAGTGCAGGTTTACTATATCCCTTGGACCTTCGCATTGACCATGAAACACAGACATCGCATCGGGATTGAATACTAAAGGCACAATGCCGACATAAATACAAGAAGGGTGAATCTTCTAAGAGTTTGTGGTTTGAGCGGCTCATGGAAGACCAGTTTTAAGAGTTCGTGGTTTCAGCGGCTCATGAGAGACCAGTATTAGATGCCGATGAACCAGTGCAGGTTTACTGTATCCCTTGGACATTCTCATTGACCATGGAACATAGAAATGGCACCGGGATTGAATACAAAATGCACAATACCGGCTTAAGTAGAAAAAGAGTGAATCTTCTAAGAGTTTGTGCTTTGAGCGGCTCCTGGGAGTCCAGTATTAGATTCCGATGCACCAGTGCCGGATTACTGTATCCCTTGGACCTTCACATTGACCATGAATCACAGAAATTGCATCGGGATTGAATACAAAATGGACAATGCCGACTTAAGTACAAGAAGAGTGAATCTTCTAAGAGTTTGTGCTTTGAGCGGCTCCTGGGGGACCAGTATTTTATGCCGATGCACCAGTGCCGGTTTACTGTATCCCTTGGAACTTCACATTGTGTATGAGACAAAGAAATTGCATCGGGATTGAATACAAAAGGGACAATGCCGTCTTAAGTACAAGAAGGAGAATTTTCTAAGAGTTTGTGGTTTGAGAGGCTCATGGGAGACCAGTATAAGATTCCGATGAACCAGTGCAGATTTACTGTATCCCTTGGACATTCTCATTGACCATGAAACATAGAAATTGCTTCGGGATTAAATACAAAATGCACAATACCGACTTAAGTACAAGAAGAGTGAATCTTCTAAGAGTTTGTAACTTCAGCGGCTCCTGGGAGACCAGTATCAGTTTCCGATGCACCAGTGCAGGATTACTGTATCCCTTGGACCTTCACATTGACCACAAATCACAGAAATTGCATCGGGATTGAATACAAAACGCACAATGCAGAGTTAAGTACAAGAAGAGTGAATCTTCTAAGAGTTTGTAATTTGAACGGGTACAGGGAGACCAGTATTAGAATCCGATTCACCTGTGCAGGTTTACTGTATCCCTTGCACCTTCACATTGACCATGAATCACAGAAATTGCATCGGGATTGAATACAAAATGGACAACGCCGACTTAAGTACAAGAAGGTGAATTTTCTAAGAGTTTGTGGTTTGAGCGGCTCCTGAGATACCAGTTTTAGATTCCGATGCACCAGTGCAGGTCTACTGTATCGCTTGGACCTTCACATTGACCATGAAACACAGAAATTGCATCGGGATTGAATACAAAATGGACATTGCTGACTAAAGTACAAGAAGAATGATTCCTCTATGAGTTTGTGCTTTCAGCGGCTCCTGGGAGACCAGCATTGGATTCCGATGCAGCAGTGCAGGTTTACTGTATCCCTTGGACCTTCACATTGACCATGATACACAGAAATCGCATCGGGAATGAATACAAAAGCGACAATGCCGACTTAAGTACAAGAACAGTGAATCTTCTAAGAGTTTGTGCTTTGAGCGGCTCCTGGGAGACCAGTATTTTATTCCGATGCACCAGTGCAGGTTTACTGTATCCCTGGGACCTTCACATTGACCATGAAACACAGAAATTGCATCGGGATTGAATACAAAACTCACAATGCCAGCTTAAGCACAAGTAATGTAAATCTTCGAAGAGTATGAGCTTTGAGCGTCTCCTGGGAGACCTGTATTAGAATCCGAAGCACCAGAGCACGTTTACTGTATCCCTTTGACCTTCACGTTGACCATTAAACACAGAAATTGCATCGGGATTGAATACAAAAGGGACAATGCCGACTTAAGTACAATAAGGTGAATTTTCTAATAGTTTGTGGTTTGAGCGGCTCCTGAGATACCAGTTTTAGATTCCGATGCACTAGTGCAGGTTTACTGTATCGCTTGGACCTTCACATTGACCATGAAACATAGAAATTGCATCGGGATTGAATAAAAAATGGACAATGCCGACTAAAGTACAAGAAGGATGAATACTCTAGAAGTTTGTGCTTTCACCGGCTCCTGGGAGACCAGTATTAGATTCCTATGCACCAGTGCAGGTTTACTGTATCCCTTGGACCTTCACATTGACCACGAAACAAAGAAGTCGCATCGGGATTGAATACAAAAGGCAGAATGCCGATTTGAGTACATGAAGAGTTAATCTTCTAAGAGTTTGTGGTTGGAGCGGATCCGGGCAGACAAGTATTAGATTCCGATGCACCTTTGCAGGTGTACTGTATCCCTTGGAATTTCACATTGTGTAAGAAACACAGAAATTGCATCGGGATTGAATACAAAAGGCACAATGCCGACTTAAGTACCATAAGAGTGGATCTTCTAAGAGTTTGTGGTTGGAGCGGCTCCTGGCAGACCAGTATTATATTCCGATGCACCAGTGCAGGTTTACTGTATCCCTTGGACCTTCACATTGACCATGAAACACAGAAATTGCAGCGGGATTAAATGAAAAACTCACAATGCCAACTTAAGCACAACTAATGTGAATCTTCGAAGACTTTGTGCTTGGACCGTCCCCTGGGAGACCTGTATTAGATTCCGATGCACCAGAGCACGTTTACAGTATCCCTTGGACCTTCACATAGACCATGAAACACAGAAATTGCAGCGGGATTGAATGCAAAACTCACAATGCCAACTTAAGCACAAGTAATGTGAATCTTCGAAGAGTTTGTGCTTGGAGCGCCTCCTGGGAGACCTGTATTAGATTCCGATGCACCAGAGCACGTTTACTGTATCCCTCTGACCTTCACATTGACCTTTAAACACAGTTATTGCAACGGGATTGAATACAACGAGGATAATGCCGACTTAAGTACAAGAAGGTGAATTTTCTAAGAGATTGTGGTATGAGCGGCTCCACGGAGACCAGTTTTAGATTCCGATTCACCAGTCCAGGTTTACTGTATCCCTTGGACCTTCACATTGACCATGAAACACAGAAATTACATCGGGATTGAATACAAAATGGACAATGCCGACTTAAGTACAAGAAGAATGTATCATCTAGGAGTTTGTGCTTTCAGCGGCTTCTGGGAGACCAGTATTAGATTCCGATGCACCACTGCAGGTTTACGGTATCCCTTGGACCTTCACATTGACCGTGATACACAAAAATTGCATCGGGATTGAATACCAAAATCACAATGCAGACTTAAGTACAAGCAGTGTGAATCTTCTAAGAGTTTGTAATTTGAACGGCTCCACGGAGACCAGTTTTAGATTCCGATTCACCAGTCCAGGTTTACTGTATCCCTTGGACATTCACATTGAGCAGGAAACACAGATATTGCATCGGGAATGAATACAAAAAGACAATGCCGACTTAGGTACAAGAAGAGTGAATCTTCTAAGAGTTTGTGGTTTGAGCGGCTCCTGGGGGACCAGTATTAGATTCCGATGCACCGGTGAAGGCTTACTGTATCCCTTGGACCTTCCCATTGACCATGAAAGACAGAAATCGCATCGGGATTGAATACAAAACTCACAATGCCAACTTAAGCACAAGTAGTGTGAATCGTAGAAGACTTTAAGATTTCAGCGTCTCCTGGGAGTCCTGTATTAGATTCCAATGCATCAGTGCACGTTTACTGTATACCTTTGACCGTCACATTGACCATGAAACAAAGAAATAGCATCGGGATTGAATACAAAAGAGAGAATGCCGACTTAAGTACAAGAAGGTGAATTTTCTAAGAGTTTATGGTTTGAGCGGCTCCTGAGAGACTAGTATTAGATTCCGCTGCACCTATGCAGGTTAACCGTATCCCTTGCACCTTCACATTGACCATGAATCAGAGAAATTTCATCGGGATTGAATACAAAGTGGACAATGCCGAATTAAGTACAGGAAGGTGAATTTTCTAAGAGTTTGTGGTTTGAGCGGCTCCTGAGATAAAAGTTTTAGATTCCGATGCACCAGTGCAGGTTTACTGTATCCCTTGGACCTTCACATTGACCATGAAACACAGAAATCGGATGGGGATTGAATACAAAAGACACAATGCCGATTTAAGTACAAGACGAGTTAATCTACTAAGAGTTTGTGGTTGGACCGGCTCCTGGCAGACCAGTATTAGATTCAGATGCACCAGTGCAGGTTTACTGTAACCCTTGGAACTTCACATTCACCATGAAACACAGAAATTGCATCGGGATTGAATACAAAACTCACAATGCCAACTTAAGCACAAATAATGTAAATCTTCGAAGAGTATGAGTTTTGAGCGTCTCCTGGGAGACCTGTATTAGAATCCGAAGCACCAGAGCACATTTACTGTATCCCTTTGACCTTCACATTGACCATGAAACACAGAAATTGCATCGGGATAGAATACAAAAGGGACAATGCCGACTTAAGTACAAGAAGGAGAATTTTCTAAGAGTTTGTGGTTTAAGCGGCTCCTGAGAGACTAGTTTTAGATTCCGATGCACCAGTGCAGGTTTACTATATCCCTTGGACCTCCACATTGACCATGAAACACAGACATCGCATCGGGATTGAATACAAAAGGGACAATGCTGACATAAGTTCAAGAAGACTGATTCTTCTAAGAGTTTGTGCTTTGAGCGGCTCCTGGGAGACCAGAATAGGATTGCGATGCGCCTGTGCAGGTAGACTGTATCATTTGGAACTTCACATTGACCATGAAACACAGAAATTACATCGGGATTGAATACAAAATGGACAATGCCGACTTAAGTACAAGAAGAATGTATCATGTAGGAGTTTGTGCTTTCAGCGGCTTCTGGGAGACCAGTATTAGATTCCGATGCACCACTGCTGGTTTTCTGTATCCCTTGGAACTTCACATTGACCATGATACACAAAAATTGCATCGGGATTGAATACAAAAAGCACAATGCAGACATAAGTATAAGAAGAATGAATCTTCTAAGAGTTTGTAATTTGAACGGCTCCACTTAGACCAGTTTTAGATTCCGATTCACCAGTCCAGGTTTACTGTATACCTTGGACCTTCACATTGAGCAGGAAACACAGATATTACATCGGGAATGAATACAAAAAGGACAATGCCGACTTAGGTACAAGAAGAGTGAATCTTCTAAGAGTTTGTGGTTTGAGCGGTTCCTGAGAGACCAGTATTAGATTCCGATGCACCAGCGCGGGTATACTGTATTCCTTGGACCTTCACATTGACCATGAAACACAGAATTTGCTTCGGGATTGAATACAAATGGCACAATGCCGTCTTAAGTACAAGAAGAGTGAATCTTCTAAGAGTTTGTGATTTGAGTGGCTCCTGGCTGAGCAGTATTAGATTCCGATTCACCAGTCCAGGTTTACTGTATCCCTTGGACCTTCACATTGAGCAGGAAACACAGAAATTGCATCGGGAATGAATACAAAAATGCCAATGCCGACTCAGGTACAAGAAGAGTGAATCTTCTAAGAGTTGGTGGTTTGAGCGGCTCCTGGGGGACCAGTATTAGATTCCGATGCACCGGTGAAGGCTTACTGTATCCCTTGGACCTTCCCATTGACCATGAAAGACAGAAATCGCATCGGGTTTGAATACAAAACTCTTAATGCCAACTTAAGCACAAGTAGTGAGAATCTTCGAAGACTTTAAGTTTTGAGCGTCTCCTGGGAGACCTGTATTAGATTCCGATGCACCAGTGCACGTTTACTGTATCCCTTTGACCTTCACATTGACCATGAAATACAGATATTGCATCGGGATTGAATACAACACGGACAATGCCGACTTAAGTACAAGAAGGTGAATTTTCTAAATGTTTGTGGTTTGAGCGTCTCCTGAGAGACCAGTACTAGACTGCAATGTACCAGTGCAGGTTTACTGTATGGCATGGACTTTCACATGCTGTAAAAAACACAGAAATTGCATCGAGATTGAATACAAAAGGCACAATACCGACTTAAGTACAAGAAGAGTGAATCTTCTAAGAGCTTGTGGTAGGAGCAGCTCCAAGCAGACCAGTATTACAATCCGATGCACCAGTGCAGGTTTACTGTATCCCTTGGACCTTCACATAGACCATGAAACACAGAAATTGCAGCGGGATTGAATGCAAAACTCACAATGCCAACTTAAGCACAAGTAATGTGAATCTTCGAAGAGTTTGTGCTTGGAGCGCCTCCTGGGAGACCTGTATTAGATTCCGATGCACCAGAGCACGTTTACTGTATCCCTCTGACCTTCACATTGACCTTTAAACACAGTTATTGCAACGTGATTGAATACAAAGAGCATAATGCCGACTTAAGTACAAGAAGGTGAATTTTCTAAGAGATTGTGGTATGAGCGGCTCCACGGAGACTAGTTTTAGATTCCGATTCACCAGTCCAGGTTTACTGTATCCCTTGGACCTTCACATTGACCATGAAACACAGAAATTACATCGGGATTGAATACAAAATGGACAATGCCGACTTAAGTACAAGAAGAATGTATCATCTAGGAGTTTGTGCTTTCAGCGGCTTCTGGGAGACCAGTATTAGATTCCGATGCACCACTGCAGGTTTACGGTATCCCTTGGACCTTCACATTGACCGTGATACACAAAAATTGCATCGGGATTGAATACCAAAATCACAATGCAGACTTAAGTACAAGCAGTGTGAATCTTCTAAGAGTTTGTAATTTGAACGGCTCCACGGAGACCAGTTTTAGATTCCGATTCACCAGTCCAGGTTTGCTGTATCCCTTGGACATTCACATTGAGCAGGAAACACAGAAATTGCATCGGGAATGAATACAAAAAGACAATGCCGACTTAGGTACAAGAAGAGTGAATCTTCTAAGAGTTTGTGGTTTGAGCGGCTCCTGGTGGACCAGTATTAGATTCCGATGCACCGGTGAAGGCTTACTGTATCCCTTGGACCTTCCCATTGACCATGAAAGACAGAAATCGCATCGGGATTGAATACAAAACTCACAATGCCAACTTAAGCACAAGTAGTGTGAATCGTAGAAGACTTTAAGATTTCAGCGTCTCCTGGGAGTCCTGTATTAGATTCCAATGCATCAGTGCACGTTTACTGTATCCCTTTGACCGTCACATTGACCATGAAACAAAGAAATTGCATCGGGATTGAATACAAAAGAGAGAATGCCGACTTAAGTACAAGAAGGTGAATTTTCTAAGAGTTTATGGTTTGAGCGGCTCCTGAGAGACTAGTATTAGATTCCGCTGCACCTATGCAGGTTAACCGTATCCCTTGCACCTTCACATTGACCATGAATCAGAGAAATTTCATCGGGATTGAATACAAAGTGGACAATGCCGAATTAAGTACAGGAAGGTGAATTTTCTAAGAGTTTGTGGTTTGAGCGGCTCCTGAGATAAAAGTTTTAGATTCCGATGCACCAGTGCAGGTTTACTGTATCCCTTGGACCTTCACATTGACCATGAAACACAGAAATCGCATCGGGATTGAATACAAAAGACACAATGCCGATTTAAGTACAAGACGAGTTAATCTACTAAGAGTTTGTGGTTGGACCGGCTCCTGGCAGACCAGTATTAGATTCAGATGCACCAGTGCAGGTTTACTGTAACCCTTGGAACTTCACATTCACCATGAAACACAGAAATTGCATCGGGATTGAATACAAAACTCACAATGCCAACTTAAGCACAAATAATGTAAATCTTCGAAGAGTATGAGTTTTGAGCGTCTCCTGGGAGACCTGTATTAGAATCCGAAGCACCAGAGCACGTTTACTATATCCCTTGGACCTCCACATTGACCATGAAACACAGACATCGCATCGGGATTGAATACAAAAGGCACAATGGCGACTTAAATACAGGAAGGGTGAATCTTCTAAGAGTTTGTGGTTTGAGCGGCTTATGGGAGACCAGTATAAGATTTCGATGAACCAGTGCAGGTTTGCTGTATCCCTTGGACATTCTCATTGACCATGAAACATAGAAATGGCCTCGGGATTGAATACAAAATGCACAATACCGGCTTACGTACAAGAAGAGTGAATCTTCTAAGAGTTTGTGCTTTGCGCGGCTCCTGGGAGTCCAGTATTAGATTCAGATGCACCAGTGCTGGATTACTGTATCCCTTGGACCTTCACATTGACCATGATTCACAGAAATTGCTTCGGAATTAAATACAAAATGGATAATGCCGACATAAGTACAATAAGGTGAATTTTCTAAGAGTTTGTGGTTTGAGCGGCAACTGAGATACCAGTATTAGATTCCGATGCACCAGTGCAGGTTTACTGTATCGCTTGGACCCTCACATTGACCATGAAACACAGAAATCGCATCGGGATTGAATACAAAAGGCACAATGCCGATTTGAGTACATGAAGAGTTAATCTTCTAAGAGTTTGTGGTTGGAGCGGCTCCTGGCAGACTAGTATTAGATTCCGATGCACCAGTGCAGGTTTACTGTAACTCTTGGAACTTCACATTCACCATGAAACACAGAAATTGCATCGGGATTGAATACAAAAGGGACAATGCCAATTTAAGTACAAGAAAGTGAATCTTCTAAGAGATTGTGGTTGGAGCGGCTCCTGGCAGACTAGTATTACATTCCAATGCACCAGTGCAGGTTTACAGTATCCCTTGGACTTTCACATTGTCCATGAAACACAGAAATTGCTTCGGGATTGAATGCAAAACTCACAATGCCAACTTAAGCACAACTAATGTGAATCTTCGAAGACTTTGTGCTTGGAGCGTCTCCTGGGAGACCTGTATTAGATTCCGATGCACCAGAGCACGTTTACTGTATACCTCTGACCTTCACATTGACCATTAAACACAGTTATTGCAACGGGATTGAATACAAAGAGGACAATGCCAACTTAAGTACAAGATTGTGAATTTTCTAAGAGTTTGTGGTTTGAGCGGCTCCTGAGAGACCAGTTTTAGATTCCGATGCACCAGTGCAGGTTTACTATATCCCTTGGACCATCACATTGACCACGAAACACAGACATCGCATCGGGATTGAATACAAAAGCACAATGGCGACTTAAATACAAGATGAGAGAATCCTCTAAGAGTTTGTGTTTTCAGCGGCTCATGGGAGAGCAGTATTAGATTCCGATGAACCAGTGCAGGTTTACTGTATGCCTTGGACATTCTCATTGAGCATGAAACATAGATATTGCATCGGTATTGAATACAAAATGCACAATACCGACTTATGTAAAAGAAGAGTGAATCTCGGAAAGGTTTGCGCTTTGAGCGGCTCTTAGGAGACCAGTATTAGATTCCGATGCACCAGTGCAGGTTGACTGTATCATTTGGGCCTTCACATTGACTATGAAACACAGAAATTGCGTCGGGAATGATTACAAAATGGACAATGCCGACTTAAGTACAAGAAGAATGTATCATCTAGGAGTTTGTGCTTTCAGAGGCTTCTGGGAGACCAGTATTAGATTCCGATGCACCACTGCAGGTTTACGGTATCCCTTGGACCTTCACATTGACCATGATACACAAAAATTGCATCGGGATTGAATACAAAAAGCACAATGCAGACTTAAGTACAAGCAGAGTGAATCTTCTAAGAGTTTGTAATTTGAACGGCTCCACGGAGACCAGTTTTAGATTCCGATTCACCAGTCCAGGTTTACTGTATCCCTTGGACCTTCACATTGAGCAGGAAACACAGAAATTGCATCGGGAATGAATACAAAAAGGACAATGCCAACTTAGGTACAAGAAGAGTGAATCTTCTAAGAGTTTGTGCTTTGAGCGGCTCCTGGGAGACCAGTATTAGATTCCGATGCACCGGTGCAGGCTTGCTGTATCCCTTGGACCTTCCCATTGACCATGAAAGAAAGAAATCGCATCGGGATTGAATACAAAACTCACAATGCCAACTTAAGCACAAGTAGTGAGAATCTTCGAAGACTTTAAGCTTTGAGCGTCTCCTGGGAGACCTGTATTAGATTACGATGCACCAGTGCACGTTTACTGTATCCCCTTGACTTTCACATTGACCATGAAACACAGATATTGCATCGGGATTGAATACAAAACGGACAAGGCCGACTTAAGTACAAGAAGGTGAAATTTCTAAATGTTTGTGGTTTAAGCGGCTCCTGAGAGACCAGTATTAGATTGCAATGTACCAGTGCAGGTTTACTGTATCCCTTGGACTTTCACATCGTGTTAAAAACACAGAAATTGGTTCGGTATTGAATACAAAAAGCACAATACCGACTTATGTAAAAGAAGAGTGAATCTCCAAAGGGTTTGTGGTTTGAGCGGCTCCTGGGAGACCAATATTAGATTCCGATTCACCAGTGCAGGTTGACTGTATCATTTGGGCCTTCACATTTATATAAAACACAGAAATTGAATCGGGATTGAATACAAAACTCACAATGCCGACTTAAGTGCAAGAAGAGTGAATCTTCTAAGAGTTTGACTTCAGCGGCTCCTGGGAGACCAGTATTAGTTTCCGATGCACCAGCGCAGGATTACTGTATCCCTTGGACCTTCACATTGACCACGAATCACAGAAATTGCATTGGGATCGAATACAAAAGGCACAATGCCGACTTAAGTACAAGAAGGTGAATTTTCTAAGAGTTTGAGGTTTGAGCGGCTCCTGAGATACCAGTATTAGATTCCGATGCATCAGTGCAGGTTTACTGTATCCCTTGGACCTTCACATTGACCATGAAACACAGAAATTGCATCGGGATTGAATAAAAAATGCACAATGCCGACTTATGTACAAGAAGAGTGATTCTTCTAAGAGTTTGTGGTTTGAGCGGCTCCTGGCAGACCAGTATTAGATTCCGATGCGCCAGTGCAGGCTTACTGTATCCCTTGGACCTTCACATCGACCATGAAACACAGAAATCGCATCGGGATTGAATACAAAACTCACAATGCCAATTTAAGCACAAGTAGTGTCAATCTTAGAAGACTTCAAGCTTTGAGCGTCTCCTGGGAGACCTGTATTAGATTCCAATGCACCAGTGAACGTTTACTGTATCCCTTTGACCGTCACATTGACCATGAATCACAGAAATTGCATCGGGATTGAATACAAAAGAGAGAATGCCGACTTAAGTACAAGAAGGTGAATTTTCTAAGAGTTAGTGGTTTGAGCGGCTCCTGAGAGACCAGTATTAGATTCCGATGCACCTGTGCAGGTTAACCGTATCCCTTGCACCTTCACACTGACGATGAATCACAGAAATTGCATCGGGATTGAATACAAAATGGACAATGCCGACTTAAGTACAAGAAGGTGAATTTTCTAAGAGTTTGTGGTTTGAGCGGCTCCTGAGATACCAGTTTTAGATTCCGATGCACCAGTGCAGGTTTACTGTATCCCTTGGACCTTTACATTGACCATGAAACACAGAAATCGCATCGGGATTGAATACAAAAGACACAATGCCGATTTAAGTACAAGAAGAGTTAATCTACTAAGAGTTTGTGGTTGAAGCGGCTCCTGGCAGACCAGTATTAGATTCAGATGCACCAGTGCAGGTTTACTGTAACCCTTGGAACTTCACATTCACCATGAAACACAGACATTGCATCGGTATTGAATACAAAAGGGACAATGCCGACTTAAGTACAAGAAGAGTGAATCTTCTAAGAGTTTGTGCTTTGAGCGGATCCTGGGAGACCAGTATTTTATTCCGATGCACCAGTGCACGTTTACTGTATCCCTTGGACCTTCACATTGACCATGAAACACAGAAATCGCATCGGGATTGAATACAAAAGCACAATGCGAATTTAAGTACAAGAAGAGTTAATCTTCTAAGAGTTTGTGGTTGGAGCGGCTCCTGGCAGACCAGTATTAGTTTCCGATGCACCAGTGCAGGTTTCCTGTAACCCTTGGAACTTCACATTCACCATGAATCACAGAAATTGCATCGGGATTTAATACAAAAGGGATAATGCCGACTTAAGAACAATAAGGTGAATTTTCTAAGAGTTCGTGGTTTGAGCAGGTCCTGAGATACCAGTTTTAGATTCCGATGCACCAGTGCAGGTTTACTGTATCGCTTGGACCTTCACATTGACCATGAAACACAGAAATTGCATCGGGATTGAATACATAATGGACAATGCCGACTAAAGTACAAGAAGAATGAATCCTCTAGAAGTTTGTGCTTTCAGCGGCTCCTGGGAGACCAGTATTAGATTCCGATGCACCAGTGAAGGTTTACTGTATCCATTGGACCTTCACATTGACCATGAAACACAGATATCGCATCGGGATTGAATACAAAAAGGCAGAATGCCGATTTGAATACATGAAGAGTTAATCTGCTAAGAGTTTGTGGTTGGAGCGGCTCCTGGCAGACCAATATTAGATTCCGATGCACCAGTGCAGGTTTACTGTAACCCTTGGAACGTCAAATTCACCAAGAAACACAGAAATGGCATCGGGATGGAATACAAAAGGGACAATGCTAACTTAAGTACAAGAAGAGTGAATCTTCTAAGAGTTTGTGCTTTGAGCGGCTCCAGAGAGACCAGTATTTTATTCCGATGTACCAGTGCAGGTTTACTGTATCCCTCGGACCGTCACATTGTGTATAGAAAACAGAAATTGCTTCAGGATTGAATACAAAAGCACAATGCCGACTTAAGTACAAGAAAGTGAATCTTCTAAGAGTTTGTGGTTGGAGCGTCTCCTGGCAGACCAGTATTAGATTCCGATGCAAAAGTGCAGGTTTAATGTATCCCTTGGAACTTCACATGGACCATTAAACACAGAAATTGCATCGGGATTGAATACAGAACTCACAATGCCAACTTAAGCACAAGTAATGTAAATCTTCGAAGGGTATGTGCTTAGAGCGTCTCCTGGGAGACCTGTATTAGATTCCGAAGCACCAGAGCACGTTAACAGTATCCCTTTGATCTTTAGATTCACCATTAAACACCGAAATTGCAACGGGATTGAATACAAAAGGGACAATGCCGACTTAAGTACAAGAAGGAGAATTTTCTAAGAGTTTGTGGTTTGAGCGGCTCCTGAGAGACCAGTTTTAGATTCCGATGCACCAGTGCAGGTTTACTGTATCCCTTGGTCCTTCAAATTGACCATGAAACACAGACATCGCATCGGGATTGAATACAAAAGGCACAATGGCGACTTAAATACAGGAAGGGTGAATCTTCTAAGAGTTTGTGGTTTGAGCGGCTCATGGGAGACCAGTATTAGATTCCGATGCGCCAGTGCAGGCTTACTGTATCCCTTGGACCTTCACATTGACCATGAAACACAGAAATTGCATCGGGATTGAATAAAAAATGCACAATGCCGACTTAAGTACAAGAAGGTGAATTTTCTAAGAGTTTGTGGTTTGAGCGGCTCCTGAGATACCAGTATTAGATTCCGATGCATCAGTGCAGGTTTACTGTATCCCTTGGACCTTCACATTGACCATGAAACACAGAAATTGCATCGGGATTGAATACAAAAGGGACAATGCCGACTAAAGTACAAGTAGAATGAATCCTCTTGGAGTTTGTGCTTTCAGCGGCTCCTGGGAGACAGTATTAGATTCCGAAGCACCAGTGCAGGTTTACTGTATCCCTTGGACCTTCACATTGACCATGAAACACAGAAATTGCATCGGGATTGAATAAAAAATGCACAATGCCGACTTATGTACAAGAAGAGTGAATCTTCTAAGAGTTTGTGGTTTGAGCGGCTCCTGGCAGACCAGTATTAGATTCCGATGCGCCAGTGCAGGCTTACTGTATCCCTTGGAAATTCACATCGACCATGAAACACAGAAATCGCATTGGGATTGAATACAAAACTCACAATGCCAATTTAAGCACAAGTAGTGTCAATCTTAGAAGACTTCAAGCTTTCAGCGCCTCCTGGGAGACCTGTATTAGATTCCAATGCACCAGTGAAAGTTTACTGTATCCCTTTGACCGTCACATTGACCATGAATCACAGAAATTGCATCGGGATTGAATACAAAAGAGAGAATGCCGACTTAAGTACAAGAAGGTGAATTTTCTAAGAGTTAGTGGTTTGAGCGGCTCCTGAGAGACCAGTATTAGATTCCGATGCACCTGTGCAGGTTAACCGTATCCCTTGCACCTTCACACTGACGATGAATCACAGAAATTGCATCGGGATTGAATACAAAATGGACAATGCCGACTTAAGTACAAGAAGGTGAATTTTCTAAGAGTTTGTGGTTTGAGCGGCTCCTGAGATACCAGTTTTAGATTCCGATGCACCAGTGCAGGTTTACTGTATCCCTTGGACCTTCACATTGACCATGAAACACCGAAATCGCATCGGGATTGAATACAAAAGACACAATGCCGATTTAAGTACAAGAAGAGTTAATCTACTAAGAGTTTGTGGTTGAAGCGGCTCCTGGCAGACCAGTATTAGATTCAGATGCACCAGTGCACGTTTACTGTAACCCTTGGAACTTCACATTCACCACGAAACACAGAAATTGCATCGGTATTGAATACAAAAGGGACAATGCCGACTTAAGTACAAGAAGAGTGAATCTTCTAAGAGTTTGTGCTTTGAGCGGATCCTGGGAGACCAGTATTTTATTCCGATGCACCAGTGCACGTTTACTGTATCCCTTGGACCTTCACATTGACCATGAAACACAGAAATCGCATCGGGATTGAATACAAATGCACAATGCGAATTTAAGTACAAGAAGAGTTAATCTTCTAAGAGTTTGTGGTTGGAGCGGCTCCTGGCAGACCAGTATTAGATTCCGATGCACCAGTGCAGGTTTACTGTAACCCTTGGAACTTCACATTCACCATGAATCACAGATATTGCATCGGGATTTAATACAAAAGGGATAATGCCGACTTAAGAACAATAAGGTGAATTTTCTAAGAGTTCGTGGTTTGAGCAGGTCCTGAGATACCAGTTTTAGATTCCGATGCACCAGTGCAGGTTTACTGTATCGCTTGGACCTTCACATTGACCATGAAACACAGAAATTGCATCGGGATTGAATACATAATGGACAATGCCGACTAAAGTACAAGAAGAATGAATCCTCTAGACGTTTGTGCTTTCAGCGGCTCCTGGGAGACCGGTATTAGATTCCGATGCACCAGTGAAGGTTTACTGTATCCATTGGTCCTTCACATTGACCATGAAACACAGAAATCGCATCGGGATTGAATACAAAAAGGCAGAATGCCGATTTGAATACATGAAGAGTTAATCTGCTAAGAGTTTGTGGTTGGAGCGGCTCCTGGCAGACCAATATTAGATTCCGATGCACCAGTGCAGGTTTACTGTAACCCTTGGAACGTCACATTCACCAAGAAACACAGAAATGGCATCGGGCTTGAGTACAAAAGGGACAATGCTATCTTAAGTACTAGAAGAGTGAATCTTCTAAGAGTTTGTGCTTTGAGCGGCTCCAGAGAGACCAGTATTTTATTCCGATGTACCAGTGCAGGTTTACTGTATCCCTCGGACCGTCACATTGTGTATGGAAAACAGAAATTGCTTCAGGATTGAATACAAAAGCACAATGCCGACTTAAGTACAAGAAAGTGAATCTTCTAAGAGTTTGTGGTTGGAGCGTCTCCTGGCAGACCAGTATTAGATTCCGATGCACCAGTGCAGGTTTAATGTATCCCTTGGAACTTCACATGGACCATTAAACACAGAAATTGCATCGGGATTGAATACAAAACTCACAATGCCAACTTAAGCACAAGTAATGTAAATCTTCGAAGGGTATGTGCTTAGAGCGTCTCCTGGGAGACCTGTATTAGATTCCGATGCACCAGAGCACGTTAACAGTATCCCTTTGACCTTTAGATTCACCATCAAACACAGAAATTGCAACGGGATTGAATACAAAAGGGACAATGCCGACTTAAGTACAAGAAGGAGAATTTTCTAAGAGTTTGTGGTTTGAGCGGCTCCTGAGAGACCAGTTTTAGATTCCGATGCACAAGTGCAGGTTTACTGTATCCCTTGGACCTTCACATTGACCATGAAACACAGACATCGCATCGGGATTGAATGCAAAAGGCACAATGGCGACTTAAATACAGCAAGGGTGAATCTTCTAAGAGTTTGTGGTTTGAGCGGCTCATGGGAGACCAGTATTACATTCCGATGCGCCAGTGCAGGCTTACTGTATCCCTTGGACCTTCACATTGACCATGAAACACAGAAATTGCATCGGGATTGAATAAAAAATGCACAATGCCGACTTAAGTACAAGAAGGTGAATTTTCTAAGAGTTTGTGGTTTGAGCGGCTCCTGAGATACCAGTATTAGATTCCGATGCATCAGTGCAGGTTTACTGTATCCCTTGGACCTTCACATTGACCATGAAACACAGAAATTGCATCGGTATTGAATACAAAAGGGACAATGCCGACTAAAGTACAAGTAGAATGAATCCTCTTGGAGTTTGTGCTTTCAGCGGCTCCTGGGAGACAATATTAGATTCCGAAGCACCAGTGCAGGTTTACTGTATCCCTTGGACCTTCACATTGACCATGAAACACAGAAATTGCATCGGGATTGAATAAAAAATGCACAATGCCGACTTATGTACAAGAAGAGTGAATCTTCTAAGAGTTTGTGGTTTGAGCGGCTCCTGGCAGACCAGTATTAGATTCCGATGCGCCAGTGCAGGCTTACTGTATCCCTTGGACCTTCACATCGACCATGAAACACAGAAATCGCATTGGGATTGAATACAAAACTCACAATGCCAATTTAAGCACAAGTAGTGTCAATCTTAGAAGACTTCAAGCTTTCAGCGTCTCCTGGGAGACCTGTATTAGATTCCAATGCACCAGTGAACGTTTACTGTATCCCTTTGACCGTCACATTGACCATGAATCACAGAAATTGCATCGGGATTGAATACAAAAGAGAGAATGCCGACTTAAGTACAAGAAGGTGAATTTTCTAAGAGTTAGTGGTTTGAGCGGCTCCTGAGAGACCAGTATTAGATTCCGATGCACCTGTGCAGGTTAACCGTATCCCTTGCACCTTCACACTGACGATGAATCACAGAAATTGCATCGGGATTGAATACAAAATGGACAATGCCGACTTAAGTACAAGAAGGTGAATTTTCTAAGAGTTTGTGGTTTGAGCGGCTCCTGAGATACCAGTTTTAGATTCCGATGCACCAGTGCAGGTTTACTGTATCCCTTGGACCTTTACATTGACCATGAAACACCGAAATCGCATCGGGATTGAATACAAAAGACACAATGCCGATTTAAGTACAAGAAGAGTTAATCTACTAAGAGTTTGTGGTTGAAGCGGCTCCTGGCAGACCAGTATTAGATTCAGATGCACCAGTGCACGTTTACTGTAACCCTTGGAACTTCACATTCACCACGAAACACAGAAATTGCATCGGTATTGAATACAAAAGGGACAATGCCGACTTAAGTACAAGAAGAGTGAATCTTCTAAGAGTTTGTGCTTTGAGCGGATCCTGGGAGACCAGTATTTTATTCCGATGCACCAGTGCACGTTTACTGTATCCCTTGGACCTTCACATTGACCATGAAACACAGAAATCGCATCGGGATTGAATACAAATGCACAATGCGAATTTAAGTACAAGAAGAGTTAATCTTCTAAGAGTTTGTGGTTGGAGCGGCTCCTGGCAGACCAGTATTAGATTCCGATGCACCAGTGCAGGTTTACTGTAACCCTTGGAACTTCACATTCACCATGAATCACAGAAATTGCATCGGGATTTAATACAAAAGGGATAATGCCGACTTAAGAACAATAAGGTGAATTTTCTAAGAGTTCGTGGTTTGAGCAGGTCCTGAGATACCAGTTTTAGATTCCGATGCACCAGTGCAGGTTTACTGTAACGCTTGGACCTTCACATTGACCATGAAACACAGAAATTGCATCGGGATTGAATACATAATGGACAATGCCGACTAATGTACAAGAAGAATGAATCCTCTAGACGTTTGTGCTTTCAGCGGCTCCTGGGAGACCGGTATTAGATTCCGATGCACCAGTGAAGGTTTACTGTATCCATTGGTCCTTCACATTGACCATGAAACACAGAAATCGCATCGGGATTGAATACAAAAAGGCAGAATGCCGATTTGAATACATGAAGAGTTAATCTGCTAAGAGTTTGTGGTTGGAGCGGCTCCTGGCAGACCAATATTAGATTCCGATGCACCAGTGCAGGTTTACTGTAACCCTTGGAACGTCACATTCACCAAGAAACACAGAAATGGCATCGGGCTTGAGTACAAAAGGGACAATGCTATCTTAAGTACTAGAAGAGTGAATCTTCTAAGAGTTTGTGCTTTGAGCGGCTCCAGAGAGACCAGTATTTTATTCCGATGTACCAGTGCAGGTTTACTGTATCCCTCGGACCGTCACATTGTGTATGGAAAACAGAAATTGCTTCAGGATTGAATACAAAAGCACAATGCCGACTTAAGTACAAGAAAGTGAATCTTCTAAGAGTTTGTGGTTGGAGCGTCTCCTGGCAGACCAGTATTAGATTCCGATGCACCAGTGCAGGTTTAATGTATCCCTTGGAACTTCACATGGACCATTAAACACAGAAATTGCATCGGGATTGAATACAAAACTCACAATGCCAACTTAAGCACAAGTAATGTAAATCTTCGAAGGGTATGTGCTTAGAGCGTCTCCTGGGAGACCTGTATTAGATTCCGATGCACCAGAGCACGTTAACAGTATCCCTTTGACCTTTAGATTCACCATCAAACACAGAAATTGCAACGGGATTGAATACAAAAGGGACAATGCCGACTTAAGTACAAGAAGGAGAATTTTCTAAGAGTTTGTGGTTTGAGCGGCTCCTGAGAGACCAGTTTTAGATTCCGATGCACAAGTGCAGGTTTACTGTATCCCTTGGACCTTCACATTGACCATGAAACACAGACATCGCATCGGGATTGAATACAAAAGGCACAATGGCGACTTAAATACAGCAAGGGTGAATCTTCTAAGAGTTTGTGGTTTGAGCGGCTCATGGGAGACCAGTATTACATTCCGATGCGCCAGTGCAGGCTTACTGTATCCCTTGGACCTTCACATTGACCATGAAACACAGAAATTGCATCGGGATTGAATAAAAAATGCACAATGCCGACTTAAGTACAAGAAGGTGAATTTTCTAAGAGTTTGTGGTTTGAGCGGCTCCTGAGATACCAGTATTAGATTCCGATGCATCAGTGCAGGTTTACTGTATCCCTTGGACCTTCACATTGACCATGAAACACAGAAATTGCATCGGTATTGAATACAAAAGGGACAATGCCGACTAAAGTACAAGTAGAATGAATCCTCTTGGAGTTTGTGCTTTCAGCGGCTCCTGGGAGACAGTATTAGATTCCGAAGCACCAGTGCAGGTTTACTGTATCCCTTGGACCTTCACATTGACCATGAAACACAGAAATTGCATCGGGATTGAATAAAAAATGCACAATGCCGACTTATGTACAAGAAGAGTGAATCTTCTAAGAGTTTGTGGTTTGAGCGGCTCCTGGCAGACCAGTATTAGATTCCGATGCGCCAGTGCAGGCTTACTGTATCCCTTGGACCTTCACATCGACCATGAAACACAGAAATCGCATTGGGATTGAATACAAAACTCACAATGCCAATTTAAGCACAAGTAGTGTCAATCTTAGAAGACTTCAAGCTTTCAGCGTCTCCTGGGAGACCTGTATTAGATTCCAATGCACCAGTGAACGTTTACTGTATCTCTTTGACCGTCACATTGACCATGAATCACAGAAATTGCATCGGGATTGAATACAAAAGAGAGAATGCCGACTTAAGTACAGGAAGGTGAATTTTCTAAGAGTTAGTGGTATAAGCGGCTCCTGAGAGACCAGTATTAGATTCCGATGCACCTGTACAGGTTAACCGTATCCCTTGCACCTTCACATTGACGATGAATCACAGAAATTGCATCGGGATTGAATACAAAATGGACAATGCCGACTTAAGTACAAGAAGGTGAATTTTCTAAGAGTTTGTGGTTTGAGCGGCTCCTGAGATACCAGTTTTAGATTCCGATGCACCAGTGCAGGTTTACTGTATCCCTTGGTCCTTTACATTGACCATGAAACACAGAAATCGCATCGGGATTGAATACAAAAGACACAATGCCGATTTAAGTACAAGAAGAGTTAATCTACTAAGAGTTTGTGGTTGGAGCGGCTTCTGGCAGACCAGTATTAGATTCAGATGCACCAGTGCAGGTTTACTGTAACCCTTGGAACTTCACATTCACCATGAATCACAGAAATTGCATCGGGATTTAATACAAAATGGACAATGCCGACTTAAGAACAATAAGGTGAATTTTCTAAGAGTTCGTGGTTTGAGCAGCTCCTGAGATACCAGTTTTAGATTCCGATGCACCAGTGCAGGTTTACTGTGTCGCTTGGACCTTCACATTGACCATGAAACACAGAAATTGCATCGGGATTGAATACATAATGGACAATGCCGACTAAAGTACAAGAAGAATGAATCCTCTAGAAGTTTGTGCTTTCAGCGGCTCCTGGGAGACCAGTATTAGATTCCGATGCACCAGTGAAGGTTTACTGTATCCATTGGACCTTCACATTGACCATGAAACACAGAAATCGCATCGGGATTGAATACAAAAAGGCAGAATGCCGATTTGAATACATGAAGAGTTAATCTGCTAAGAGTTTGTGGTTGGAGCGGCTCCTGGCAGACCAATATTAGATTCCGATGCACCAGTGCATGTTTACTGTAACCCTTGGAACTTCACATTCACCATGAAACACAGAAATGGCATCGGGATTGAATACAAAAGGGACAATGCTAACTTAAGTACAAGAAGAGTGAATCTTCTAAGAGTTTGTGCTTTGAGCGGCTCAAGAGAGACCAGTAGTTTATTCCGATGTACCAGTGCAGGTTTACTGTATCCCTCGGACCTTCACATTGTGTATGGAACACAGAAATTGCTTCAGGATTGAATACAAAAGCACAATGCCGACTTAAGTACAAGAAAGTGAATCTTCTAAGAGTTTGTGGTTGGAGCGTCTCCTGGCAGACCAGTATTAGATTCCGATGCACCAGTGCAGGTTTAATGTATCCCTTGGAACTTCACATTGACCATTAAACACAGAAATTGCATCGGGATTGAATACAAAACTCACAATGCCAACTTAAGCACAAGTAATGTAAATCTTCGAAGGGTATGTGCTTAGAGCGTCTCCTGGGAGACCTGTATTAGATTCCGATGCACCAGAGCACGTTAACAGTATCCCTTTGACCTTTAGATTCACCATTAAACACAGACATTGCAACGGGATTGAATACAAAAGGGACAATGCCGACTTAAGTACAAGAAGGAGAATTTTCTAAGAGTTTGTGGTTTGAGCGGCTCCTGAGAGACCAGTTTTAGATTCCGATGCTCCAGTGCAGGTTTACTGTATCCCTTGGACCTTCACATTGACCATGAAACACAGACATCGCATCGGGATTGAATACAAAAGGCACAATGGCGACTTAAATACAGGAAGGGCGAATCTTCTAAGAGTTTGTGGTTTGAGCGGCTCATGGGAGACCATTATAAGATTCCGATGAACCAGTGCAGATTTACTGTATCCCTTGGACATTCTCATTGAGCATGAAACATAGAAATTGCATCGGGATTAAATACAAAAGGCACAATGCCGACTTAAGTACAAGAAGGTGAATTTTCTAAGAGTTTGTGGTATGAGCGGCTCCCGAGAGACCAGTATTAGATTCCGATGCACCAGTGCAGGTTTACTGTAACCGTTGGATCTTCACATTGACCTTGAAAGACAGAAATTGCATCCGGATTGAATACAAAAGAGACAATACCAACTTAAGTACAAGAAGAATTATTCCTCTAGGAGTTTGTGCTCCTGGGTGACCAGTATTAGATTATGATGCACCAGTGCAGGTTTACTGTATCCCTACGACCTTCACATTGACCATGACACACAGAAATTGAATCGGAATTGAACACAAAAGGCACAATGCCGAGTTAAGTACAAGAAGAGTGAATCTTCTAAGAGTTTGTAATTTGAACGGGTACAGGGAGACCGGTACTAGAATCCGATTCACCTGTGCAGGTTTACTGTATCCCTTGCACCTTCACATTGACCATGAGTCACAGAAATTGCATCGGGATTGAATACAAAATGGACAATGCCGACTTAAGTACAAGAAGGTGAATTTTCTAAGAGTTTGTGGTTTGAGCGGCTCCTGAGAGACCAGTTTTAGATTCCGATGCACCAGTGCAGGTCTACTGTATCGCTTGGACCTTCACATTGACCATGAAACACAGAAATTGCATCGGGATTGAATACAAAATGGACATTGCCGACTTAAGTACAAGAAGGTGAATTTTCTAAGAGTTTGTGGTTTGAGCGGCTCCTGAGATACCAGTATTAGATTCCGATGCATCAGTGCAGGTTTACTGTATCCCTTGGACCTTCACATTGACCATGAAACACAGAAATTGCTACGGGATTGAATACAAAAGGGACAATGCCGACTAAAGTACAAGTAGAATGAATCCTCTTGGAGTTTGTGCTTTCAGCGGCTCCTGGGAGACACTATTAGATTCCGATGCACCAGTGCAGGTTTACTGTATCCCTTGGACCTTCACATTGACCATGAAACAAAGAAATTGCATCGGGGTTGAATAAAAAATGCACAATGCCGACTTAAGTACAAGAAGAGTGAATCTTCTAAGAGTTTGTGGTTTGAGCGGCTCCTGGCAGACCAGTATTAGATTCCGATGCGCCAGTGCAGGCTTACTGTATCCCTTGGACCTTCACATTGACCATGAAACACAGAAATCGCATCGGGATTGAATACAAAACTCACAATGCCAACTAAAGCACAAGTAGTGTGAATCTTAGAAGACTTTAAGCTTTGGGCGTCTGCTGGGAGACCTGCATTAGATTCCAATGCACCAGTGAACGTTTACTGTATCCCTTGGACCGTCACATTGACCATGAAACACAGAAATTGCATCGGGATTGAATACAAAGGAGAGAATGCCGACTTAAGTACAAGAAGGTGAATTTGCTAAGAGTTTGTGGTTTGAGCGGCTCCTGAGAGACCAGTATTAGATTCCGATGCACATGTGCACGTTAACCGTATCCCTTGCACCTTCACATTGACGATGAATCACAGAAATTGCATCGGGATTGAATACAAAATGGACAATGCCGACTTAAGTACAAGAAGGTGAATTTTCTAAGAGTTTGTGGTTTGAGCGGCTCCTGAGATACCAGTTTTAGATTCCGATGCACCAATGCAGGTTTACTGTATCCCTTGGACCTTCACATTGACCATGAAACACAGAAATCGCATCGGGATTGAATACAAAAGACACAATGCCGATTTAAGTACAAGACGAGTTAATCTACTAAGAGTTTGTGGTTGGAGCGGCTCCTGGCAGACCAGTATTAGATTCAGATGCACCAGTGCAGGTTTACTGTAACCCTTGGAACTTCACATTCACCATGAAACACAGATATTGCATCGGGATTGAATACAAAAGGGATAATGCTGACTTAAGAACAATAAGGTGAATTTTCTAAGAGTTCGTGGTTTCAGCAGCTCCTGAGATGCCAGTTTTAGATTCCGATGCACCAGTGCCGGATTACTGTATCCCTGGGACCTTCACATTGACCATGATTCACAGAAATTGCTTCGGGAATGAATACAAATCGGATAATGCCGACTTAAGTACAATAAGGTGAATTTTCTAAGAGTTTGTGGTTTGATCGGCTCCTGAGATACCAGTTTTAGATTCCGATGCACCAGTGCAGGTTTACTGTATCGCTTGGACCTTCACATTGACCGTGAAACATAGAAATTGCATCGGGATTGAATACAAAATGGACAATGACGACTAAAGTACAAGAAGGATGAATACTCTAGAAGTTTGTTCTTTCACCGGCTCCTGGGAGACCAGTATTAGATTCCTATGCACCAGTGCAGGTTTACTGTATTCCTTGGACCGTCACATTGACCACGAAACACAGAAGTCGCATCGGGATTGAACACAAAAGGCACAATGCCGATTTGAGTACATGAAGAGTTAATCTTCTAAGAGTTTGTGGTTGGAGCGGCTCCTGGCAGACCAGTATTAGATTCCGATGCACCTTTGCAGGTTTACTGTATCCCTTGGAATATCACATTGTGTAAGAAACACAGAAATTGCATCGGGATTGAATACAAAAGGCACAATGCAGACTTAAGTACAATAAGAGTGGATCTTCTAAGAGTTTGTGGTTGGAGCGGCTCCTGGCAGACCAGTATTATATTCCGATGCACCAGTGCAGGTTTACTGTATCCCTTGGACATTCTCATTGTCCATGAAACACAGAAATTGCAGCGGGATTGAATGCAAAACTCACAATGCCAACTTAAGCACAACTAATGTGAATCTTCGAAGACTTTGTGCTTGGAGCGTCTCCTAGGAGACCTGTTTTAGATTCCGATGCACCAGAGCACGTTTGCTGTATCCCTCTGACCTTCACATTGACCATTAAACACAGTTATTGCAACGGGATTGAATACAAAGAGGACAATGCAAACTTAAGTACAAGAATGTGAATTTTCTAAGAGTTTGTGGTTTGAGCGGCTCCTGAGATACCAGTATTAGATTCCGATGCACCAGTGCAGGTTTACTGTATCGCTTGGACCTTCACATTGACCATGAAACATAGAAATTGCATCGGGATTGAATACAAAACGGACAATGACGACTAAAGTACAAGAAGGATGAATACTCTAGAAGTTTGTGCTTTCACCGGCTCCTGGGAGACCAGTATTAGATTCCTATGCACCAGTGCAGGTTTACTGTATTTCTTGGACCTTCACATTGACCACGAAACACAGAAGTCGCATCGGGATTGAACACAAAAGGCACGATGCCGATTTGAGAACATGAAGAGTTAATCTTCTAAGAGTTTGTGGTTGGAGCGGCTCCTGGCAGACTAGTATTAGATTCCGATGCACCAGTGCAGGTTTACTGTAACTCTTGGAACTTCACATTCACCATGAAACACAGAAATTGCATCGGGATTGAATACAAAAGGGACAATGCCAACTTATGTACAAGAAAGTGAATCTTCTAAGAGTTTGTGGTTGGAGCGGCTCCTGGCAGACTAGTATTACATTCCGATGCACCAGTGCAGGTTTACTGTATCCCTTGGACTTTCACATTGTGTAAGAAACACAGAGATTGCATCGGGATTGAATACAAAAGGTACAATGCCGACTTAAGTACAAGAAGAGTGGATCTTCTAAGAGTTTGTGGTTAAAGCGGCTCCTGGCAGACCAGTATTATATTCCGATGCACCAGTGTAAGTTTACTGTATTCCTTGGACCTTCACATTGTCCATGAAACACCGAAATTGCTTCGGGATTGAATGCAAAACTCACAATGCCAACTTAAGCACAACTAATGTGAATCTTCGAAGACTTTGTGCTTGGAGCGTCTCCTGGGAGACCTGTATTAGATTCCGATGCACCAGAGTACGTTTACTGTATACCTCTGACCTTCACATTGACCATTAAACACAGTTATTGCAACGGGATTGAATACAAAGAGGACAATGCCAACTTAAGTACAAGAATGTGAATTTTCTAAGAGTTTGTGGTTTGAGCGGCTCCTGAGAGACCAGTTTTAGATTCCGATGCACCAGTGCAGGTTTACTATATCCCTTGGACCTTCACATTGACCACGAAACACAGACATCGCATCGGGATTGAATACAAAAGCACAATGGCGACTTAAATACAAGATGAGAGAATAATCTAAGAGTTTGTCGTTTCAGCGGCTCATGGGAGAGCAGTATTAGATTCCGATGAACCAGTGCAGGTTTACTGTATGCCTTGGACATTCTCATTGAGCATGAAACATAGATATTGCATCGGTATTGAATACAAAATGCACAATACCGACTTATGTAAAAGAAGAGTGAATCTCCGAACGGTTTGCGCTTTGAGCGGCTCTTAGGAGACCAGTATTAGATTCCGATGCACCAGTGCAGGTTGACTGTATCATTTGGGCCTTCACATTGACTATGAAACACAGAAATTGCGTCGGGAATGATTACAAAATGCACAATGCCGACTTATGTACAAGAAGAGTGAATCTTCTAAGAGTTTGTAATTTGAACGGCTACAGGGAGACCAGTATTAGATTCAGATTCACCTGTGCAGGTTTACTGTATCCCTTGGACCTTCACATTGAGCATGAAACACAGAAATTGCATTGGGACTGAATACAAAAGGGACAATGCCGACATAAGTTCAAGAACACTGATTCTTCTAAGAGTTTGTGCTTTGAGCGGCTCCTGGGAGACCAGAATAGGATTGCGATGCGCCTGTGCAGGTAGACTGTATCATTTGGAACGTCACATTGACCATGAAACACAGAAATTACATCAGGATTGAATACAAAATGGACAATGCCGACTTAAGTACAAGAAGAATGTATCATCTAGGAGTTTGTGCTTTCAGCGGCTTCTGGGAGACCAGTATTAGATTCCGATGCACCACTGCAGGTTTACGGTATCCCTTGGACCTTCACATTGACCGCGATACACAAAAATTGCATCGGGATTGAATACCAAAATCACAATGCAGACTTAAGTACAAGCAGTGTGAATCTTCTAAGAGTTTGTAATTTGAACGGCTCCACGGAGACCAGTTTTAGATTCCGATTCACCAGTCCAGGTTTACTGTATCCCTTGGACCTTCACATTGAGCAGGAAACACAGAAATTGCATCGGGAATGAATACAAAAAGGACAATGCCAACTTAGGTACAAGAAGAGTGAATCTTCTAAGAGTTTGTAATTTGAACGGCTACAAAGAGACCAGTATTAGATTCAGATTCACCTGTGCGGGTTTACTGTATCCCTTGGTCCTTCACATTGAGCATGAAACACAGAAATTGCATTGGGACTGAATACAAAAGGGACAATGCCGACATAAGTTCAAGAAGACTGATTCTTCTAAGAGTTTGCGCTTTGAGCGGCTCCTGGGAGACCAGAATAGGATTGCGATGCGCCTGTTCAGGTAGACTGTATCATTTGGAACTTCACATTGACCAAGAAACACAGAAATTACATCGGGATTGAATACAAAATGGACAATGCCGACTTAAGTACAAGAAGAATGTATCATCTAGGAGTTTGTGCTTTGAGCGGCTCCTGGGAGACCAGTATTAGATTCCGATGCACCGGTGCAGGCTTACTGTATCCGTTGGACCTTCCCATTGACCATGAAAGACAGAAATCGCATCGGGATTGAATACAAAACTCACAATGCCAACTTAAGCACAAGTAGTGAGAATCTTCGAAGACTTTAAGCTTTGAGCGTCTCCTGGGAGACCTGTATTAGATTCCGATGCACCAGTGCACGTTTACTGTATCCCTTTGACTTTCACATTGACCATGAAACACAGATATTGCATCGGGATTGAATACAAAACGGACAATGCCGACTTAAGTACAAGAAGGTGAATTTTCTAAATGTTTGTGGTTTGAGCGGCTCCTGAGAGACCAGTATCAGATTGCAATGTACCAGTGCAGGTTTACTGTATCCCTTGGACTTTCACATCGTGTAAAAAACACAGAAATTGCATCGTTATTGAATACAAAATGCACAATACCGACTTATGTAAAAGAAGAGTGACTCTCCAAAGGGTTTGTGCTTTGAGCGGCTCCTGGGAGACCAATATTAGATTCCGATTCACCAGTGCAGGTTGACTGTATCATTTGGGCCTTCACATTGATATAAAACACAGAAATTGAATCGGGATTGAATACAAAACTCACAATACCGACTTAAGTACAAGTAGGTGAATTTTCTAAGAGTTTGTGGTTTGAGCGGCTCCTAGCAGACCAGTATTAGATTCCGATGCGCCAGTGCAGGCTTACTGTATCCCTTGGACCTTCACATTGACCATGAAACACAGAAATCGCATCGGGATTGAATACAAAACTCACAATGCCAACTTAAGCACAAGTACTGTCAATCTTAGAAGACTTTAAGCTTTGAGCGTCTCCTGGGAGACCTGCATTAGATTCCAATGCACCAGTGAACGTTTACTGTATCCCTTGGACCGTCACATTGACCATGAAACACAGAAATCGCATCGGGATTGAATACAAAAGCACAATGCCGATTTAAGTGCAAGAAGAGGTAATCTTCTAAGAGTTTGTGGTTGGAGCGGCTCCTGGCAGACCAGTATTAGATTCCGATGCACCAGTGCAGGTTTACTGTAACCCTTGGAACTTCACATTCACCATGAATCACAGAAATTGCATCGGGATTTAATACAAAAGGGATAATGCCGACTTAAGAACAATAAGGTGAATTTTCTAAGAGTTCGTGGTTTGAGCAGCTCCTGAGATACCAGTTTTAGATTCCGATGCACCAGTGCAGGTTTACTGTAACCCTTGGAACTTCACATTCACCATGAAACACAGAAATTGCATCGGGATTGAATACAAAAGGGACAATGCTGACTTAAGTACAAGAAGAGTGAATCTTCTAAGAGTTTGTGGTTTGAGCGGCTCATGGGAGACCAGTATAAGATTCCGATGAACCAGTGCAGATTTACTGTATTCCTTGGACCTTCACATTGACCACGAAACACAGAAGTCGCATCGGGATTGAATACAAAAGGCACAATGCCGATTTGAGTACATGAAGAGTTAATCTTCTAAGAGTTTGTGGTTGGAGCGGCTCCTGAGAGACCAGTATTTTTTTCCAATGCACCAGTGCAGGTTTACTGTATCCCTGGGACCTTCACATTGACCATGAAACACAGAAATTGCATCGGGATTGAATACAAAACTCACAATGCCAGCTTAAGCACAAGTAATGTAAATCTTCGAAGAGTATGAGCTTTGAGCGTCTCCTGGGAGACCTGTATTAGAATCCGAAGCACCAGAGCACGTTTACTGTATCCCTTTGACCTTCACATTGACCATTAAACACAGAAATTGCATCGGGATTGAATACAAAATGGACAATGACGACTAAAGTACAAGAAGGATGAACACTCTAGAAGTTTGTGCTTTCACCGGCTCCTGGGAGACCAGTATTAGATTCCTATGCACCAGTGCAGGTTTACTGTATTCCTTGGACCTTCACATTGACCACGAAACACAGAAGTCGCATCGGGATTGAATACAAAAGGCACAATGCCGATTTGAGTACATGAAGAGTTAATCTTCTAAGAGTTTGTGGTTGGAGCGGCTCCTGGCAGACCAGTATTAGGTTCCGATGCACCATTGCAGGTTTACTGTATCCCTTGGAATATCACATTGTGTAAGAAACACAGAAATTGCATCGGGATTGGATACAAAAGGCACAATGCCGACTTAAGTACAATAAGAGTGGATCTTCTAAGAGTTTGTGGTTGGAGCGGCTCCTGGCAGACCAGTATTATATTCCGATGCACCAGTGCAGGTTTACTGTATCCCTTGGACCTTCACATTGACAATGAAACACAGAAATTGCAGCGGGATTGAATGCAAAACTCACAATGCCAACTTAAGCACAACTAGTGTGAATCTTCGAAGACTTTGTGCTTGGAGCGTCTCCTGGGAGACCTGTATTAGATTCCGATTACCAGAGCACGTTTGCTGTATCCCTCTGACCTTCACATTGACCATTAAACACAGTTATTGCAACGGGATTGAATACAAAGAGGACAATGCCAACTTAAGTACAAGAATGTGAATTTTCTAAGAGTTTGTGGTTTGAGCGGCTCCTAAGAGACCAGTTTTAGATTCCGATGCACCAGTGCAGGTTTACTATATCCCTTGGACCTTCACATTGACCACTAAACACAGACATCGCATCGGGATTGAATACAAAAGCACAATGGCGACTTAAATACAAGAAGACTGAATCTTCTAAGAGTTTGAGGTTTGAACGGCTCATGGGAGAGCAGTATTAGATTTCGATGAAGCAGTGCAGGTTTACTGTATGCCTTGGACATTCTCATTGAGCATGAAACATAGATATTGCATCGGTATTGAATACAAAATGCACAATACCGACTTATGTAAAAGAAGAGTGAATCTCCGAAGGGTTTGCGCTTTGAGCGGCTCCTAGGAGACCAGTATTAGATTTCGATGCACCAGTGCAGGTTGACTGTATCTTTTGGGCCTTCACATTGACTATGAAACACAGAAATTGCGTCGGGATTGATTAGAAAATGCACAATGCCGACTTAAGTACAAAAAGAGTGAATCTTCTAAGAATTTGTAATTTGAACGGCTACAGGGAGACCAGTATTAGATTCAGATTCACCTGTGCAGGTTTACTGTATCCCTTGGACCTTCAAATTGAGCATGAAACACAGAAATTGCATTGGGATTGAATACATAAGGCACAATGCCAACTTAAGTTCAACATGACTGATTCTTCTAAGAGTTTGTGCTTTGAGCGGCTCCTGGGAGACCAAAATTAAATTGCGATGCGCCTGTGCAGGTAGACTGTATCATGTGGAAGTTCACATTGACTATGAAACACAGAAATTACATCGGGAATGAATACAAAATGGACAATGCCGACTTAAGTACAAGAAGAATGTATCATGTAGGAGTTTGTGCTTTCAGCGGCTTCTGGGAGACCAGTATTAGATTCCGATGCACCACTGCAGGTTTACTGTATCCCTTGGACCTTCACATTGACCATGATACACAAAAATTGCATCGGGATTGAATACTAAAAGCACAATGCAGACGTAAGTACAAGAGGAATGAATCTTCTAAGAGTATGTAATTTGAACGGCTCCACGGAGACCAGTTTTAGATTCCGATTCACCAGTCCATGTTTACTGTATCCCTTGGACCTACACATTGAGCAGGAAACACAGAAATTGCATCGGGAATGAATACAAAAAGGACAATGCCGACTTAGGTTCAAGAAGAGTGAATCTTCTAAGAGTTTGTGGTTTGAGCGGCTCCTGGGGGACCAGTATTAGATTCCGATGCACCTGTGAAGGCTTACTGTATCCCTTGGACCTTCCCATTGACCATGAAAGACAGAAATCGCATCGGGATTGAATACAAAACTCACAATGCCAACTTAAGCACAAGTAGTGAGAATCTTCGAAGACTTTAAGATTAGAGCGTCTCCTGGGAGACCTGTATTAGATTCCGATGCACCAGTGCACGTTTACTGTATCCCTTTGACCTTCACATTGACCATAAAACACAGATATTGCATCGGGATTGAATACAACACGGACAATGCCGACTTAAGTACAAGAAGGTGAATTTTCTAAATGTTTGTAGTTTGAGCGGCTCCTGAGAGACCAGTATTAGATTGCAATGTACCAGTGCAGGTTCACTGTATGCCTTGGACTTTCACATCGTGCAAAAACACAGAAATTGCATCGAGATTGAATACAAAAGGCACAATGCCGACTTAAGTACAAGAAGAGTGAATCTTCTAAGAGTTTGTGGTAGGAGCGGCTCCTGGCAGCCCAGTATTAGAATCCGATGCACCAGTGCAGGTTTACTGTATCCCTTGGACCTTCACATAGACCATGAAACACAGAAATTGCATCGGGATTGAATGCAAAACTCACAATGCCAACTTAAGCACAAGTAATGTGAATCTCCGAAGAGTTTGTGCTTGGAGCGTCTCCTGGGAGACCTGTATTAGATTCCGATGCACCAGAGCACGTTTACTGTATACCTCTGACCTTCACATTGACCTTTAAACACAGTTATTGCAACGGGATTGAATACAATGAGGACAATGCCGACTTAAGTACAAGAAGGTGAATTTTCTAAATGTTTGTGGTTTGAGCGTCTCCTGAGAGACCAGTATTAGATTGCAATGTACCAGTGCAGGTTCACTGTATGCCTTGGACTTTCGCATCGTGTAAAAAACACAGAAATTGCATCGGTATTGAATACAAAATGCACAATACCGACTTATGTAAAAGAAGAGTGAATCTCCAAAGGGTTTGTGCTTTGAGCGGCTCCTGCGAGACCAATATTAGATTCCGATTCACCAGTGCAGGTTGACTGTATCATTTGGGCCTTCACATTGATCTAAAACATAGAAATTGAATCGGGATTGAATACAAAACTCACAAAGCCGACCTAAGTACAAGAAGAGTGAATCTTCTAAGACTTTGACTTCTGCGGCTCCTGGGAGACCAGTATTAGTTTCCGATGCACCAGCGCAGGATTACTGTATCCCTTGGGCCTTCACATTGACCACGAATCACAGAAATTGCATTGGGATTGAATACAAAAGGCACAATGCCAACTTAAGTACAAGAAGGTGAATTTTCTAAGAATTTGTGGTTTGAGCGGCTCCTGAGATACCAGTATTAGATTCCGATGCATCAGTGCAGGTTTACTGTATCCCTTGGACCTTCACATTGACCATGAAACACAGAAATTGCATCGGGATTGAATACAGAAGGGATAATGCCGACTTAAGTACAATAAGGTGAACTTTCTAAGAGTTTGTGGTTTGAGCAGCTCCTGAGAAACCAGTTTTAGATTCCGATGCACCAGTGCAGGTTTAGTGTATCGCTTGGACCTTCACATTGACCATGAAACACAGAAATTGCATCGGGATTGAATACATAATGGACAATGCCGACTAAAGTACAAGAAGAATGAATCCTCTAGAAGTTTGTGATTTCAGCGGCTCCTGGGAGAACAGTATTAGATTCCGATGCACCAGTGCAGGTTTACTGTATCCATTGGACCTTCACATTGACCATGAAACACAGATATTGCATCGGGATTGAATACAAAACGGACAATGCCGACTTAAGTACAAGAAGGTGAATTTTCTAAAAGTTTGTGGTTAGAGCGGCTCCTGAGAGACCAGTATTAGTTTGCGATGCACCAGTGCAGGTTTACTGTATCCCTTGGACTTTCGCATTGTGTAAGAAACACAGAAAATGCATCGGGATTGAATACAAAAGGCACAATGCTGACTTAATTACAAAAAGAGTGAAACTTCTAAGAGTTTGTGGTTGGAGCGGCACCTGGCAGACCAGTATTAGATTCCGATGCACCAGTGCAGGTTTACTGTATGCCTTGGACCTTCACATTGACCATGAAACACAGAAATTGCATCGGGATTGAATGCAAAACTCACAATGTCAACTTAAGCACAACTAATGTGAATTGTCGAAGAGTTTGTGCTTGGAGCGTCTCCTGGGAGACCTGTATAGGATTCCGATGCACCAGAGCACGTTTACTGTGTCCCTCTGACCTTCACATTGACCATTAAACACAGTTATTGCAACGGGATTGAATACAAAGAGGTCAATGCCAACTTAAGTACAAGAATGTGAATTTTCTAAGAGTTTGTGGTTTGAGCGGCTCCTGAGAGACCAGTTTTAGTTTCCGATGCACCAGTGCAGGTTTACTATATCCCCTGGACCTTCACATTGACCACGAAACACAGACATCGCATCGGGATTGAATACAAAAGGCACAATGCCGACTTAAATACAAAAAGAGTGAATCTTTTAAGAGTTTGTGGTTTAGCGGCTCATGGGAGAGCAGTATTAGGTTCCGATGAACCAGTGCAGGTTTACTGTATCCCTTGGACATTCTCATTGAGCATGAAACATAGATATTGCAGCGGTATCGAATACAAAATGCACACTACCGACTTATGTAAAAGGAGAGTGAATCTCCGAAGGGTTTGTGCTTTGAGCGGCTCCTGGGAGACCAGTATTAGTTTCCGATGCACCAGTGCAGGGTTACTGTATCCCTTGAACCTTCTCATTGACCACGAATCACAGAAATTGCATCGGGATTGGATACAAAAGGCACAATGCCGACTTAAGTACAAGAAGGTGAATTTTCTAAGAGTTTGTGGTTTGAGCGGCTCCTGAGAGACCAGTATTAGATTCCCATGCACCAGTGCAGGTTTACTGTATCCCTACGACCTTCACATTGACCATGACACACAGAAATTGCATCGGGATTGAATACAAAAGGTACAATGCCGACTTAAGTACAAGAAGAGTGAATCTTCTAAGAGTCTGTAATTTGAACGGCTACAGGGAGACCAATATTAGATTCCGATTCACCTGTGCAGCTTTACTGTATCCCTTGGACGTTCACATTGACCATGAAACACAGAAATCACATCGGGATTGAATACAAAAGGCACAATGGCGACTTAAATACAAGAAGGGGGAATCTTCTAGGAGTTTGTGGTTTGAGCGGCTCATGGGAGACCAGTATAAGATTTAGATGAACCAGTGCAGGTTTACTGTATCCCTTGCACGTTCACATTGACCACGAAACACAGACATCGCATCGGGTATGAATACAAAATGCACAATGGCGACTTCAATACATGAAGAGTGAATCTTCTCGGAGTTAGTGGTTTGAGCGGCTCATGGGAGAGCAGTATTAGATTCCGTTGAACCAGTGCTGGTTTACTGTATCCCTTGGACATTCTCTTTGAGCATGAAACATAGATATCGCATCGGGATTGAATACAAAACTCACAATGCCAACTTAAGCACAAGTAGTGTGAATCTTAGAAGACTTTAAGCTTTGAGCGTCTCCTGGGAGACCTGTATTAAATTCCAATGCACCAGTCCACGTTTACTGTATCCCATTGACCGTCACATTGACCATGAAACACAGAAATTGCATCGGGATTGAATACAAAAGGGAGAATGCCGACTTAGGTACAAGAAGGTGAATTTTCTAAAAGTTTGTGGTCTGAGCGGCTCCTGAGAGACCAGTATTAGATTTCGACGGACAAGTGCAGGTTTACTGTATCCCTTGACCCTTCACATTGACCATGAATCACAGAAATTACATCGGGATTGAATACAAATGGACACTGCCGACTTAAGTACAAGAAGGTGAATTTTCTAAGAGTTTGTGGTTTGAGCGGCTCCTGAGATACCAGTTTTAGATTCCGATGCACCAGTGCCGGTTTACTGTATCGCTTGGACCATCACATTGACCATGAAACACAGAAATTGCATCGGGATTGAATACAAAATGGACAATGCCGACTAAGGTACAAGCAGAATGAATCCTCCTGGAGTTTGTGCTTTCAGCGGCTCCTTGGAGACCAGTATTAGATTCCGATGCACCAGAGCAGGTTTACTGTATCCCTTGGACCTTCACATTGACCATGAAACACAGAAATCACATCGGGATTGAATACAAAAGGCACAATGCCGACTTAAGTACAAGAAGAGTGAATCTACTAAGAGTTTGTGCTTTGAGCGGCTCCTGGGAGACCAGTATTTCATTCCGATGCACCAGTGCAGGTTTGCTGTATCCCGTAAACCTTCACATTGACCATGAAACACAGAAATTGCATCGGGATTCAATACAAAACTAACAATGCCAACTTAAGCACAAGTAATGTAAATCTTCAAAGAGTATGTGCTTTGAGCGTCTCCTGGGAGACCTGTATTAGAATCCGAGGCACCAGAGCACGATAACTGTATCCCTTTCACCTTCACATTGACCATTAAACACAGAAATTGCTTTGGGATTGAATACAAAAGGGACAATGCCGACTTAAGTACAAGAAGGAGAATTTTCCAAGAGTTTGTGGTTTAAGTGGCTCCTGAGAGAATAGTTTTAGATTCCGATGTACCAGTGCAGGTTTACTATATCCCTTGGACTTTCACATTGACCATGAAACACAGACATCGCATCGGGATTGAATACAAAAGGCACAATGGCGACTTAAATACAAGAAGGGGGAATCTTCTAGGAGTTTGTGGTTTGAGCGGCTCATGGGAGACCAGTATAAGATTTAGATGAACCAGTGCAGGTTTACTGTATCCCTTGCACGTTCACATTGAACATGAAACACAGAAATCGAATCGGGATTGAATACCAAAGGCACGAAGACGACTTAGGTACAAAAAGAGTGAATCTTCAAAGAGCTCGTGGTTTTAGATGCTCATGGGAGACCAGTATTAGATTCCAATGAACCAGTGCAGTTTTAATGTATCCCTTGGACATTCTTATTGAAATTGAAACATAGAAATGGCACCGGCATTGAATACAAAATGCACAATACCGGCTTAAGTACAAGAAGAGTGAATCTTCTAAGAGTTTGTGTTTTGAGCGGCTCCTGGGAGTCCAGTATTAGATTCTGATGCACCAGAGCTGGTTTACTGTAACCCTTGGATCTTCACATTGACCATGAAAGACACAAATTGCATCCGGATTGAATACAAAAGGTACAATGCCAACTTAAGTACAAGAGGAATTAATCCGTTAGGAGTTTGTGCTTTCAGTTGCTCCTGGGAGACCAGTATTAGTTTCCCATGCACCAGTGCAGGTTTACTGTATCCCTACGACCTTCACATTGACCATGACGCACAGAAATTGCATCGGGATTGAATACAAAAAGCACAATGCCAACATAAGTTCAAGAAGACTGATTCTTCTAAGAGTTTGTCTTTGAGCGGCTCCTGGGAGACCAGAATTACATTGTGATGCAACTGTGCAGGTAGACTGTATCATTTGGAACTTCACATTGACCATGAAACACAGAAATTACATCGGGATTGAATACAAAATGGACAATGCCGACTTAAGTACAAGAAGAATGTATCATCTAGGAGTTTGTGCTTTCAGCGGATTCTGGGAGACAAGTATTAGATTCCGATGCACCAGTGCAGGTTTACTGTATCCCTTGGACCTTCACATTGAGCATGAAACACAGAATTTGCTTCGGGATTGAATACAAAAGGCACAATGCCGACTTAAGTACAAGAAGAGTGAATCTTCTAAGAGTTTGTGGTTTGAGTGGCTCCTGGCTGAGCAGTATTAGATTCCGACTCACCAGGCCTGGTTTACCGTATCCCTTGGACCTTCACATTGAGCAGGAAACACAGAAATTGCATCGGGAATGAATACAAAAAGGACAATGCCGACTTAGGTACAAGAAGAGTGAATCTTCTAAGAGTTTGTGGTTTGAGCGGCTCCTGAGAGACCAGTTTTAGATTCTGATGCACCAGTGCAGGTTTACTATATCCCTTGGACCTTCACATTGACCACGAAACACAGACATCGCATCGGGATTGAATACAAAAGGGACAATGCCGACTTAAGTACAAGAAGAGTGAATCTTCTAAGAGTCTGTAATTTGAACGGCTACAGGGAGACCAGTATTAGATTCCGATTCACCTGTGCAGATTTACTGTATCCCTTGGACCTTCACATTGAACATGAAACACAGACATCGCATCGGGATTGAATACAAAAGGCACAATGCCGATTTAAGTACAAGAAGAGTTAATCTTCTAAGAGTTTGTGGTTGGAGCGGCTCCTGGCAGACCGGTATTAGATTCCGATGCACCAGTGCAGGTTTACTGTAACCCTTGGAACTTCACATTCACCATGTATCACAGAAATTGCATCGGGATTGAATACAAAAGAGATAATGCCGAGTTATGTACAATAAGGTGAATTTTCTAAGAGTTTGTGGTTTGAGAGGCTCCTGAGATACCGGTTTTAGATTCCGATGCACCAGTGCAGGTTTACTGTATCGCTTGGACCTTCACATTGAGCATGAAACACAGAAATTGCATCGGGATTGAATACGTAATGGACAATGCCGACTAAAGTACAAGAAGAATGAATCCTCTAGAAGTTTGTGCTTTCAGCGGCTCCTGGGAGACCAGTATTAGATTCCGATGCACCAGTGCAGGTTTACTGTATCCATTGGACCTTCACATTGACCATGAAACACAGAAATCGCATCGGGATTGAATACAAAAATGCACAATGCCGATTTGAATACATGAAGAGTTAATCTGCTAAGAGTTTGTGGTTGGAGCGGCTCCTGGCAGACCAATATTAGATTCCGATGCACCAGTGCAGGTTTACTGTATACCTTGGAACTTCACATTCACCATGAAACACAGAAATTGCATCGGGATTGAATACAAAAGGGACAATGCTGACTTAAGTACAAGAAGAGTGAATCTTCTAAGAGTTTGTGGTTGGAGCGGCTCCTGGCAGACCAGTATTAGATTCCGATTCACCCGTGCAGGTTTAATGTATCCCTTGGAACTTCACACTGACCATGAAACACAGAAATTGCATCGGGATTGAATACAAAACTCACAATGCCAACTTAAGCACAAGTAATGTAAATCTTCGAAGAGTATGTGTTTTGAGCGTCTCCTGGGAGACCTGTATTAGATTCCAATGCACCAGAGCACGTTTACATTATCCCTTTCACCTTCAGATTCACCATTAAACACAGAAATTGCATCGGGATTGAATACAAAAGGGACAATGCTGACTTAAGTACAAGAAGAGTGAATCTTCTAAGAGTTTGTGGTTTGAGCGGCTCATGGGAGACCAGTATTAGATTCCGTTGCACCAGTGCAGGTTTACTGTATCCCTTAGACATTCTCATTGACCATGAAACATAGAAATTGCATCGGGATTGAATACAAATTGCACAATAGCGACTTACGTAAAAGAAGAGTGAATCTTCGAAGGGTTTGTGCTTTGAGCGGCTCCTGGGAGACCAGTATTAGATTCCGTTGCACCAGTGCAGGTTGACTGTATCATTTGAGCCTTCACACTTACTATGAAACACAGAAATTGCATCGGGATTGAATACAAAATGCACAATGCCGACTTAAGTACAACAAGAGTAAATCTTCTAAGCGTTTGTGACTACAGCGGCTCCTGGGAGACGAGTATTAGATTCCGATGCACCAGTGCAGGATTACTGTATCCCTTGCACCTTCACATTGACCATGAAACACAGATATTGCATCGGGATTGAATACAAAACGGACAATGCCGACTTAAGTACAAGAAGGTGAATTTTCTAAAAGTTTGTGGTTAGAGCGGCTCCTGAGAGACCAGTATTAGATTGCGATGCACCAGTGCAGGTTTACTGTATCCCTTGGACTTTCACATTGTGTAAGAAACACAGAAATTGCATCGGGATTGAATACAAAAGGCACAATGCTGACTTAAGTATAAAAAGAGTGAAACTTCTAAGAGTTTGTGGTTGGAGCGGCACCTGCCAGACCAGTATTAGATTCCGATGCACCAGTGCAGGTTTACTGTATCCCTTGGACCTTCACATTGACCATGAAACACAGAAATTGCATCGGGATTGAATGCAAAACTCACAATGTCAACTTAAGCACAACTAATGTGAATCTTCGAAGAGTTTGTGTTTGGAGCGTCTCCTGGGAGACCTGTATAGGATTCCCATGCACCAGAGCACGTTTACTGTGTCCCTCTGACCTTCACATTGACCATTAAACACAGTTATTGCAACGGAATTGAATACAAAGAGGTCAATGCCAACTTAAGTACAAGAATGTGAATTTTCTAAGAGTTTGTGGTTTGAGCGGCTTCTGAGAGACCAGTTTTAGTTTCCGATGCACCAGTGCAGGTTTACTATATCCCTTGGACCTTCACATTGACCACGAAACACAGACATCGCATCGGGATTGAATACAAAAGGCACAATGCCGACTTAAATACAAAAAGAGTGAATCTTTTAAGAGTTTGTAGTTTAGCGGCTCATGGGAGAGCAGTATTAGGTTCCGATGAACCATTGCAGGTTTACTGTATCCCTTGGACATTTTCATTGAGCATGAAACATAGATATTGCAGCGGTATTGAATACAAAATGCACACTACCGACTTATGTAAAAGGAGAGTGAATCTCCGAAGGGTTTGTGCTTTGAGCGGCTCCTGGGAGACCAGTATTAGTTTCCGATGCACCAGTGCAGGGTTACTGTATCCCTTGGACCTTCACATTGACCACGAATCACAGAAATTGCATCGGGATTGAATACAAAAGGCACAATGCCGACTTAAGAACAAGAAGGTGAATTTTCTAAGAGTTTGTGGTTTGAGCGGCTCCTGAGAGACCAGTATTAGATTCCCATGCACCAGTGCAGGTTTACTGTATCCCTACGACCTTCACATTGACCACGACACACAGAAATTGCATCGGGATTGAATACAAAAAGGACAATGCCGACTTAAGTACAAGAACAGTGAATCTTCTAAGAGTCTGTAATTTGAACGGCTACAGGGAGACCAATATTAGATTCCGATTCACCTGTGCAGCTTTACTGTATCCCTTGGACCATCACATTGAGCTCGAAACACAGAAATTGCATCGGGATTGAATACAAAAGGGACAATGCCGACTTAAGTACAAGAAGAGTGAATCTTCTAAGAGTTTGTGGTTTGGGCGGCTCCTGGGAGACCAGTAATAAGTTCCGATGCACCAGTGCAGGTTTACTGTATCCCTTGCACCTTCACATTGACCATGAAACACAGAAATCGCATCGGGATTGAATACAAAAGGCAAAATGCCGATTTGAGTACATGAAAAGTGAATTTTCTAAGAGTTTGTGGTTTGGGCGGCTCATGGGAGACCAGTATAAGATTCCGATGAACCAGTGCAGATTTACTGTATCCCTCAGACATTCTCATTGACCATGAAACATAAAAATTGCATCGGGATTGAATACAAAATGCACAATACCGCCTTATGTAAAAGAAGAGTGAATCTTCGAAGGGTTTGTGCTTTGAGCGGCTCCTGGGAGACCAGTATTAGATTCCGAAGCACCAGTGCAGGTTTACTGTATCCCTACGACCTTCACATTGACCATGATTCACAGAAATTGCATCGGGATTGAATACAAAAGGGACAATGCCGACTTAAGTACAAGAAGAGTGAATCTTCTAAGAGTTTGTGGTTTGGGCGGCTCCTGGGAGACCAGTAATAGGTTCCGATGCACCAGTGCAGGTTTACTGTATCCCTTGCACCTTCACATTGACCATGAAACACAGAAATTGCATCGGGATTCAATACAAAAGGCACAATGCCGACTTAAGTACGAGAAGAGTGAATCTTCGAAGACTTTAAGTTTTGCGCGTCTCCTGGGAGACCTGTATTAGATTCCGATGCACCAGTGCACGTTTACTGTATCCCTTTGACCTTCACATTGACCATGAAACACATATATTGCATCGGGATTGAATACAAAACGGACAATGCCGACTTAAGTACAAGAAGGTGAATTATCTAAAAGTTTGTGGTTTCAGCGGCTCCTGAGAGACCAGTATTAGATTGCGATGCACCAGTGCAGGTTTACTGTATCCGTTGGACTTTCACATTGTGTAAAAAACACAGAAATTGCATCGGGATTGAATACAAAAGGCACAATGCCGACTTAAGTACAAGAAGAGTGAATCTTCTAAGAGTTTGTGGTAGGAGCGCCTCCTGGCAGACCAGTATTAGAATTCGATGCACCAGTGCAGATTTACTGTATCCCTTGGACCTTACCATTGACCATGAAACACAGAAATTGCATCGGGATTGAATGCAAAAATTCACAATGCCAACTTAAGCACAACTAATGTGAATCTTCGAAGAGTTTGTGCTTGGAGCGTCTCCTGGGAGACCTGAATTAGATTCCGATGCACCAGAGCACGTTCACTGTATCCTTCTGACCTTCGCATTGACCTTTAACACAGTTATTGCAACGGGATTGAATACAAAGAGGACAATGCCGACTTAAGTACAAGAAAGTGAATTTTGTAAGAGTTTCTGGTTTGAGCGGCTCCTGAGAGACGAGTTTTATATTCCGATGAATCAGTGCAGGTTTAATATATCCCTTGGACCTTCACATTGACCACGAAACACAGACATCGCATCGGGTATGAATACAAAATGCACAATGGCGACTTCAATACATGAAGAGTGAATCTTCTCGGAGTTTGTGGTTTGAGCGGCTCATGGGAGAGCAGTATTAGATTCCGATGAACCAGTGCTGGTTTACTGTATCCCTTGGACATTCTCTTTGAGCATCAAACATAGATATCGCATCGGGATTGAATACAAAACTCACAATGCCAACTTAAGCACAAGTAGTGTGAATCTTAGAAGACTTTAAGCTTTGAGCGTCTCCTGGGAGACCTGTATTAAATTCCAATGCACCAGTCCACGTTTACTGTATCCCTTTGACCGTCACATTGACCATGAAACACAGGAATTGCATTGGGATTGAATACAAAAGGGAGAATGCCGACTTCGGTACAAGAAGGTGAATTTTCTAAAAGTTTGTGGTCTGAGCGGCTCCTGAGAGACCAGTATTAGATTTCGACGGACCAGTGCAGGTTTACCGTATCCCTTGACCCTTCACATTGACCATGAATCACAGAAATTACATCGGGATTGAATACAAATGGACACTGCCGACTTAAGTACAAGAAGGTGAATTTTCTAAGAGTTTGTGGTTTGAGCGGCTCCTGAGATACCAGTTTTAGATTCCGATGCACCAGTGCAGGTTTGCTGTATCCCGTGGACCTTCACATTGACCATGAAACACAGAAATTGCATCGGGATTGAATACAAAACTAACAATGCCGACTAAGGTACAAGCAGAATGAATCCTCCTGGAGTTTGTGCTTTCAGCGGCTCCTGGGAGACCAGTATTAGATTCCGATGCACCAGAGCAAGTTTACTGTATCCCTTGGACCTTCACATTGACCATGAAACACAGAAATCACATCGGGATTGAATACAAAAGGCACAATGCCGACTTAAGTACAAGAAGAGTGAATCTACTAAGAATTTGTGCTTTGAGCGGCTCCTGGGAGACCAGTATTTCATTCCGATGCACCAGTGCAGGTTTGCTGTATCCCGTGGACCTTCACATTGACCATGAAACACAGAAATTGCATCGGGATTGAATACAAAACTAACAATGCCAACTTAAGCACAAGTAATGTAAATCTTCAAAGAGTATGTGCTTTGAGCGTCTCCTGGGAGACCTGTATTAGAATCCGAGGCACCAGAGCACGATAACTGTATCCCTTTCACCTTCACATTGACCATTAAACACAGAAATTGCTTTGGGATTGAATACAAAAGGGACAATGCCGACTTAAGTACAAGAAGGAGAATTTTCCAAGAGTTTGTGGTTTAAGTGGCTCCTGAGAGAATAGTTTTAGATTCCGATGTACCAGTGCAGGTTTACTATATCCCTTGGACTTTCACATTGACCATGAAACACAGACATCGCATCGGGATTGAATACAAAAGGCACAATGGCGACTTAAATACAAGAAGGGGGAATCTTCTAGGAGTTCGTGGTTTGAGCGGCTCATGGGAGACCAGTATAAGATTTAGATGAACCAGTGCAGGTTTACTGTATCCCTTGCACGTTCACATTGACCATGAAACACAGAAATCGCATCGGGATTGAATACCAAAGGCACGAAGACGACTTAGGTACAAAAAGAGTGAATCTTCAAAGAGTTCGTGGTTTTAGATGCTCATGGAAGACCAGTATTAGATTCCAATGAACCAGTGCAGGTTTACTGTATCCCTTGGACATTCTTATTGAACTTGAAACATAGAAATGGCACCGGGATTGAATACAAAATGCACAATACCGGCTTAAGTACAAGAAGAATGAATCTTCTAAGAGTTTGTGCTTTGAGCGGCTCCTGGGAGTCCAGTATTAGATTCTGATGCACCAGAGCTGGTTTACTGTAACCCTTGGATCTGCACATTGACCATGAAAGACACAAATTGCATCCGGATTGAATACAAAAGGGACAATGCCAACTTAAGTACAAGAAGAATTAATCCTCTAGGAGTTTGTGGTTTCAGTTGCTCCTGGGAGACCAGTATTAGTTTCCCATGCACCAGTGCAGGTTTACTGTATCCCTGCGACCTTCACATTGACCATGACGCACAGAAATTGCATCGGGATTGAATACAAAAAGCACAATGCCAACATAAGTTCAAGAAGACTGATTCTTCTAAGAGCTTGTCTTTGAGCGGCTCCTGGGAGACCAGAATTACATTGCGATGCAACTGTGCAGGTAGACTGTATCATTTGGAACTTCACTTTGACCATGAAACACAGAAATTACATCGGGATTGAATACAAAATGGACAATGCCGACTTAAGTACAAAAAGAATGTATCATCTAGGAGTTTGTGCTTTCAGCGGATTCTGGGAGACCAGTATTAGATTCCGATGCACCAGTGCAGGTTTACTGTATCCCTTGGACCTTCACATTGAGCATGAAACACAGAATTTGCTTCGGGATTGAATACAAAAGGCACAATGCCGACTTAAGTACAAGAAGAGTGAATCTTCTAAGAGTTTGTGGTTTGAGTGGCTCCTGGCTGAGCAGTATTAGATTCCGACTCACCAGGCCTGGTTTACCGTATCCCTTGGACATTCACATTGAGCAGGAAACACAGAAATTGCATCGGGAATGAATACAAAAAGGACAATGCCGACTTAGGTACAAGAAGAATTAATCCTCTAGGAGTTTGTGCTTTCAGTTGCTCCTGGGAGACCAGTATTAGTTTCCCATGCACCAGTGCAGGTTTACTGTATCCCTGCGACCTTCACATTGACCATGAAAGACAGAAATCGCATCGGGATTGAATACAAAACTCACAATGCCAACTTAAGCACAAGTAGTGAGAATCTTCGAAGACTTTAACATTGAGCGTCTCCTGGGAGACCTGTATTAGATTCAGATGCACCAGTGCAGGGTTACTGTATCCCTTGGACCTTCACATTGACCACGAATCACAGAAATTGCATCGGGATTGAATACAAAAGGCACAATGCCGACTTAAGTAAAAGAAGGTGAATCTTCTAAGAGTTTGAGCTTTGAACGGCTCATGGGAGAGCAGTATTAGATTCCGATGAACCAGTGCAGGTTTACTGTATGCCTTGGACATTCTCATTGAGCATGAAACATAGATATTGCATCGGTATTGAATACAAAATGCACAATACCGACTTATGTAAAAGAAGAGTGAATCTCCGAAGGGTTTGCGCTTTGAGCGGCTCCTAGGAGACCAGTATTAGATTCCGGTGCACCAGTGCAGGTTGACTGTATCATTTGGGCCTTCACATTGACTATGAAACACAGAAATTGCGTCGGGATTGATTAGAAAATGCACAATGCCGACTTAAGTACAAAAAGAGTGAATCTTCTAAGAGTTTGTAATTTGAACGGCTACAGGGAGACCAGTATTAGATTCAGATTCACCTGTGCAGGTTTACTGTATCCCTTGGACCTTCAAATTGAGCATGAAACACAGAAATTGCATTGGGATTGAATACATAAGGCACAATGCCAACTTAAGTTCAACATGACTGATTCTTCTAAGAGTTTGTGCTTTGAGCGGCTCCTGGGAGACCAAAATTAAATTGCGATGCGCCTGTGCAGGTAGACTGTATCATTTGGAACTTCACATTGACTATGAAACACAGAAATTATATCGGGATTGAATACAAAATGGACAATGCCGACTTAAGTACAATAAGAATGTATCATGTAGGAGTTTGTGCTTTCAGCGGCTTCTGGGAGACCAGTATTAGATTCCAATGCACCACTGCAGGTTTACTGTATCCCTTGGACCTTCACATTGAACATGATACACAAAAATTGCATCGGGATTGAATACAAATAGCACAATGCAGACATAAGTACAAGAAGAATGAATCTTCTAAGAATATGTAATTTGAACGGCTCCACGGAGACCAGTTTTAGATTCCGATTCACCAGTCCAGGTTTACTGTATCCCTTGGACCTTCACATTGAGCAGGAATCACAGAAATTGCATCGGGAATGAATACAAAAAGGACAATGCCGACTTAGGTACAAGAAGAGTGAATCTTCTAAGAGTTTGTGGTTTCAGCGGCTCCTGGAGGACCAGTATTAGATTCCGATGCACCGGTGAAGGCTTCCTGTATCCCTTGGACCTTCCCATTGACCATGAAAGACAGAAATCGCATCGGGATTGAATACAAAACTCACAATGCCAACTTAAGCACAAGTAGTGAGAATCTTCGAAGACTTTAAGATTTGAGCGTCTCCTGGGAGACCTGTATTAGATTCCGATGCACCAGTGCACGTTTACTGTATCCCTTTGACCATCACATTGACCATGAAACACAGATATTGCATCGGGATTGAATACAACACGGACAATGCCGACTTAAGTACAAGAAGGTGAATTTTCTAAATGTTTGTGGTTTGAGCGGCTCCTGAGAGACCAGTATTAGATTGCAATGTACCAGTGCAGGTTCACTGTATGCCTTGGACTTTCACATCGTGCAAAAAACACAGAAATTGCATCGAGATTGAATACAAAAGGCACAATGCCGACTTAAATACAAGAAGAGTGAATCTTCTAAGAGTTTGTGGTAGGAGCGGCTCCTGGCAGCCCAGTATTAGAATCCGATGCACCAGTGCAGGTTTACTGTATCCCTTGGACTTTCACATTGACCATGAAACACAGAAATTGCATCGGGATTGAATACAAAAGGGACAATGCCGACTAAAGTACAAGTAGAATGAATCCTCTTGGAGTTTGTGCTTTCAGCGGCTCCTGGGAGACAGTATTAGATTCCGATGCACCAGTGCAGGTTGACTGTATCATTTGGGCCTTCACATTGATCTAAAACATAGAAATTGAATCGGGATTGAATACAAAACTCACAATGCCGACCTAAGTACAAGAAGAGTGAATCTTCTGAGAGTTTGACTTCTGCGGCTCCTGGGAGACCAGTATTAGTTTCCGATGCACCAGCGCAGGATTACTGTATCCCTTGGACCTTCACATTGACCACGAATCACAGAAATTGCATTGGGATTGAATACAAAAGGCACAATGCCGACTTAAGTACAAGAAGGTGAATTTTCAAAGAGTTTGTGGTTTGAGCGGCTCCTGAGATACCAGTATTAGATTCCGATGCATCAGTGCAGGTTTACTGTATCCCTTGGACCTTCACATTGACCATGAAACACAGAAATTGCATCGGGATTGAATACAAAAGGGACAATGCCGACTAAAGTACAAGTAGAATGAATCCTCTTGGAGTTTGTGCTTTCAGCGGCTCCTGGGAGACAGTATTAGATTCCGATGCACCAGTGCAGGTTTACTGTATCCCTTGGACCTTCACATTGACCATGAAACACAGAAATTGCATCGGGATTGAATAAAAAATGCAGAATGCCGACTTAAGTACAAGAAGAGTGATTCTTCTAAGAGTTTGTGATACACAGCGGCTCCTGGGAGAGGAGTATTAGATTCCGATGCACCAGTGCAGGATAACTGTATCTTTTGCACCTTCACATTGACCATGAAACAGAGATATTGCATCGGGATTGAATACAAAAAGGACAATGACGACTTAAGTACAAGAAGGTGAATTTTCTAAAAGTTTGTGGTTTGAGCGGCTCCTGAGAGACCAGTATTAGATTCCGATGCACCTGTGCAGGTTTACTGTATCCCTTGGACATTCTTATTGAACTTGAAACATAGAAATGGCACCGGGATTGAATACAAAATGCACAATGCCGACTTAAGTACAAGAAGAGTGAATCTTCTAAGAGTTTGTGGTTGGAACGGCTCCTGGCAGACCAGTATTAGATTCCGATGCGCCAGTGCAGGCTTACTGTATCCCTTGGACCTTCACATTGACCATGAAACGCAGAAATCGCATCGGGATTGAATACAAAACTCACAATGCCAACTTAAGCACAAGTAGTGTCAATCTTAGAAGACTTTAAGCTTTGAGCGTCTCCTGGGAGACCTGTATTAGATTCCAATGCACCAGTGAACGTTTACTGTATCCCTTTGACCGTCACATTGACCATGAAACACAGAAATTGCATCGGGATTGAATACAAAAGAGAGAATGCCGACTTAAGTACAAGAAGGTGAATTTTCTAAGAGTTTGTGGTTTGAGCGGCTCCTGAGACACCAGTATTAGATTCCGATGCACCTGTGCAGGTTAACCGTATCCCTTGCACCTTCACATTGACGATGAATCACAGAAATTGCATCGGGATTGAATACAAAATGGACAATGCCGACCTAAGTACAAGAAGGTGAATTTTCTAAGAGTTTGTGGATTGAGCGGTTCCTGAGATACCAGTTTTAGATTTCGATGCACCAGTGCAGGTTTACTGTATCCCTTGGACCTTCACATTGACCATGAAACACAGAAATCGCATCGGGATTGAATACAAAAAGGCAGAATGCCGATTTGAGTACATGAAAAATTAATCTGCTAAGAGTTTGTGGTTGGAGCGGCTCCTGGCAGACCAATATTGTATTCCGATGCACCAGTGCAGGTTTACTGTAACCCTTGGAACTTCACATTCACCATGAAACACAGAAATTGCATCGGGATTGAATACAAAACGGACAATGCTGACTTAAGTACAAGAAGAGTGAATCTTCTAAGAGTTTGTGCTTTGAGCGGCTCTAGAGAGACCAGTATTTTATTCCGATGTACCAGTGCAGGTTTACTGTATCCCTCGGACCTTCACATTGTGTATGAAACACAGAAATTGCTTCAGGATTGAATACAAAAGCACAATGCCGACTTAAGTACAAGAAAGTGAATCTTCTAAGAGTTTGTGGTTGGAGCGGCTCCTGGCAGACCAGTATTAGATTCCGATGCACCAGTGCAGGTTTAATGTATCCCTTGGAACTTCACATTGACAATTAAAAACACAGAAATTGCATCGGGATTGAATACAAAACTCACAATGACAACTTAAGCACAAGTAATGTAAATCTTCGAAGAGTATGTGCTTAGAGCGTCTCCTGGGAGACGTGTATTAGAATCCGATGCACCAGAGCACGTTTACATTATCCCTTTGACCTTCAGATTCACCATCAAACACAGAAATTGCATCGGGATTGAATACAAAAGGGACAATGCCGACTTAACTACAAGAAGTAAAAATTTTCTAAGAGTTTGTGGTTTGAGCGGTCCTGAGAGACCAGTTTTAGATTCCGATGCACCAGTGCAGGTTTACTGTATCCCATGGACCTTCACATTGACCTTGAAACACAGACAACGCATCGGAATTGAATACAAAAGGCACAATGGCGACTTAAATACAGGAAGGGTGAATCTTCTAAGAGTTTGTGGTTTGAGCGGCTCATGGGAGACAAGTGTAAGATTCCGATGAACCAGTGCAGATTTACTGTATCCCTTGGACATTCTCATTGACCATGAAACATAGAAATTGCATACGGGATTGAATACAAAATGCACAATAGCGACTTATGTAAAAGAAGAGTGGATCTTCGAAGGGTTTGTGCTTTGAGCGGCTCCTGGGAGACCAGTATTAGATTCCGATGCACCAGTGCAGGTTGACTGTATCATTTGGGCCTTCACATTTACTATGAAACACAGAAATTGCATCGGGGTTGAATACAAACTGCACAATGCCGACTTAAGTACAAGAAGAGTAAATCTTCTAAGCGTTTGTGACTACAGCGGCTCCTGGGAGAGGAGTATTAGATTCCGATGCACCAGTGCAGGATAACTGTATCTTTGCACCTTCACATTGACCATGAAACAGAGATATTGCATCGGGATTGAATACAAAACGGACAATGCCGACTTAAGTACAAGAAGGTGAATTTTCTAAAAGTTTGTGGTTTGAGCGGCTCCTGAGAGACCAGTATTAGATTGCGATGCACCAGTACAGGTTTACTGTATCCCTTGGACTTTCACATTGTGTAAGAAACACAGAAATTGCATCGGGATTGAATACAAAAGGCACAATGCTGACTTAAGTACAAGAACAGTTAATCTTCTAAGAGTTTGTGCTTTGAGCGGCTCCTGGGAGACCAGTATTTTATTCCGATGCACCAGTGCAGGTTTACTGTATCCCTTGCACCTTCACATTCTGTATGAAACACAGAAATTGCTTCAGGATTGAATACAAAGGCACAATGCCGACTTAAATACAAGAAAGTGAATCTTCTAAGAGTTTGTGGATGGAGCGGCTCCTGGCAGACCAGTATTAGATTCCGATGCACCCGTGCAGGTTTAATGTATCCCTTGGAACTTCACATTGACCATGAAACACAGAAATTGCATCGGGATTGATTACATAATGGACACTGCCGACTAAAGTACAAGAAGAACGAATCCTCTAGAAGTTTGTGCTTTCAGCGGCTCCTGGGACACCAGTATTAGACTCTGATGCACCAGTGCAGGTTTACTGTATCCACTGGACCTTCACATTGACCATGAAACACAGAAATCGCATCGCGATTGAATACAAAAATGCACAATGCCGATTTGAGTACATGAAAAGTTAATCTGCTAAGAGTTTGTGGTTGGAGCGGCTCCTGGCAGACCAATATTGTATTCCGATGCACCAGTGCAGGTTTACTGTAACCCTTGGAACTTCACATTCACCATGAAACACAGAAATTGCATCGGGATTGAATACAAAACGGACAATGCTGACTTAAGTACAAGAAGAAAGAATCTTCTAAGAGTTTGTGCTTTGAGCGGCTCTAGAGAGACCAGTATTTTATTCCGATGTACCAGTGCAGGTTTACTGTATCCCTCGGACCTTCACATTGTGTATGAAACACAGAAATTGCTTCAGGATTGAATACAAAAGCACAATGCCGACTTAAGTACAAGAAAGTGAATCTTCTAAGAGTTTGTGGTTGGAGCGGCTCCTGGCAGACCAGTATTAGATTCCGATGCACCAGTGCAGGTTTAATGTATCCCTTGGAACTTCACATTGACCATTAAAAACACAGAAATTGCATCGGGATTGAATACAAAACTCACAATGCCAACTTAAGCACAAGTAATGTAAATCTTCGAAGAGTATGTGCTTAGAGCGTCTCCTGGGAGACGTGTATTAGAATCCGATGCACCAGAGCACGTTTACATTATCCCTTTGACCTTCAGATTCACCATCAAACACAGAAATTGCATCGGGATTGAATACAAAAGGGACAATGCCGACTTAACTACAAGAAGGAAAAATTTTCTAAGAGTTTGTGGTTTGAGCGGTCCTGACAGACCAGTTTTAGATTCCGATGCACCAGTGCAGGTTTACTGTATCCCTTGGACCTTCACATTGACCTTGAAACACAGACAACGCATCGGAATTGAATACAAAAGGCACAATGGCGACTTAAATACTGGAAGGGTGAATCTTCTAAGAGTTTGTGGTTTGAGCGGCTCATGGGAGACAAGTGTAAGATTCCGATGAACCAGTGCAGATTTACTGTATCCCTTGGACATTCTCATTGACCATGAAACATAGAAATTGCATACGGGATTGAATACAAAATGCACAATAGCGACTTATGTAAAAGAAGAGTGGATCTTCGAAGGGTTTGTGCTTTGAGCGGCTCCTGGGAGACCAGTATTAGATTCCGATGCACCAGTGCAGGTTGACTGTATCATTTGGGCCTTCACATTTACTATGAAACACAGAAATTGCATCGGGGTTGAATACAAACTGCACAATGCCGACTTAAGTACAAGAAGAGTAAATCTTCTAAGCGTTTGTGACTACAGCGGCTCCTGGGAGAGGAGTATTAGATTCCGATGCACCAGTGCAGGATAACTGTATCTTTGCACCTTCACATTGACCATGAAACAGAGATATTGCATCGGGATTGAATACAAAACGGACAATGCCGACTTAAGTACAAGAAGGTGAATTTTCTAAAAGTTTGTGGTTTGAGCGGCTCCTGAGAGACCAGTATTAGATTGCGATGCACCAGTACAGGTTTACTGTATCCCTTGGACTTTCACATTGTGTAAGAAACACAGAAATTGCATCGGGATTGAATACAAAAGGCACAATGCTGACTTAAGTACAGGAACAGTTAATCTTCTAAGAGTTTGTGCTTTGAGCGGCTCCTGGGAGACCAGTATTTTATTCCGATGCACCAGTGCAGGTTTACTGTATCCCTTGCACCTTCACATTCTGTATGAAACACACAAATTGCTTCAGGATTGAATACAAAGGCACAATGCCGACTTAAATACAAGAAAGTGAATCTTCTAAGAGTTTGTGGTTGGAGCGGCTCCTGGCAGACCAGTATTAGATTCCGATGCACCCGTGCAGGTTTAATGTATCCCTTGGAACTTCACATTGACCATGAAACACAGAAATTGCATCGGGATTGATTACATAATGGACAATGCCGACTAAAGTACAAGAAGAACGAATCCTCTAGAAGTTTGTGCTTTCAGCGGCTCCTGGGACACCAGTATTAGACTCCGATGCACCAGTGCAGGTTTACTGTATCCACTGGACCTTCACATTGACCATGAAACACAAAATCGCATCGGGATTGAATACAAAAATGCACAATGCCGATTTGAGTACATGAAAAGTTAATCTGCTAAGAGTTTGTGGTTGGAGCGGCTCCTGGCAGACCAATACTACATTCCGATGCACCAGTGCAGGTTTACTGTAACCCTTGGAACTTCACATTCACCATGAAACACAGAAATTGCATCGGGATTGAATACAAAAGGGACAATGCTGACTTAAGTACAAGAAGAGTGAATCTTCTAAGAGTTTGTGCTTTGAGCGGCTCCTGGGAGACGAGTATTTTATTCCGATGCACCAGTGCAGGTTTAATGTATCCCTTGCACCTTCACATTGTGTACGAAACACAGAAATTGCTTCAGGATTGAATACAAAAGCACAATGCCGACTTAAATACAAGAAAGTGAATCTTCTAAGAGTTTGTGGTTGGAGCGGCTCCTGGCAGACCAGTATTAGATTCCGATGCACCCGTGCAGGTTTAATGTATCCCTTGGAACTTCACATTGACCATGAAACACAGAAATCGCATCGGGATTGAATACAAAAAGGCACAATGCCGATTTAAGTACATGAAGAGTTAATCTGCTAAGAGTTTGTGGTTGGAGCGGCTCCTAGCGGACCAATATTAGATTCAGATGCACCAGTGCTGGTTTACTGTATACCTTGGAACTTCACATTCACCATGAAGCACAGAAATTGCATCGGGATTGAATACAAAAGGGACAATGCCGACTTAAGTACAATAAGGAAAAAGTTTCTAAGATTTTGTGGTTTGAGCGGTCCTGAGAGACCAGTTTTAGATTCCGATGCACCAGTGCAGGTTTACTGTATCCCTTGGACCTTCACATTGACCATGAAACACAGATATTGCATCGGGATTGAATACAAAACGGACAATGCCGACTTAAGTACAAGAAGGTGAATTTTCTTAAAGTTTGTGGTTAGAGCGGCTCCTGAGAGACCAGTATTAGATTGCGATGCACCAGTGCAGGTTGACTGTATCATTTGGGCCTTCACACTTACTATGAAACACAGAAATTGCATCGGGATTGAATGCAAAATGCACAATGCCGACTTAAGTACAACAAGAGTAAATCTTCTAAGCGTTTGTGACTACAGCGGCTCCTGGGAGACGAGTATTAGATTCCTATGCACCAGTGCAGGATTACTGTATCCCTTGCACCTTCACATTGACCATGAAACACAGATATTGCATCGGGATTGAATACAAAACGGACAATGCCGACTTAAGTACAAGAAGGTTAATTTTCTAAAAGTTTGTGGTTAGAGCGGCTCCTGAGAGACCAGTATTAGATTGCGATGCACCAGTGCAGGTTTACTGTATCCCTTGGACTTTCACATTGTGTAAGAAACACAGAAATTGCATCGGGATTGAATACAAAAGACACAATGCTGACTTAAGTACAAAAAGAGTGAAACTTCTAAGAGTTTGTGGTTGGAGCGGCACCTGGCAGACCAGTATTAGATTCCGATGCACCAGTGCAGGTTTACTGTCACCCTTGGACCTTCACATTGACCATGAAACGCAGAAATTGCATCGGGATTGAATGCAAAACTCACAATGTCAACTTAAGCACAACTAATGGGAATCTTCGAAGAGTTTGTGCTTGGATCGTCTCCTGGGAGACCTGTATAGGATTCCGATGCACCAGAGCACGTTTACTGTGTCCCTCTGACCTTCACATTGACCATTAAACACAGTTATTGCAACGGGATTGAATACAAAGAGGTCAATGCCAACTTAAGTACAAGAATGTGAATTTTCTAAGAGTTTGTGGTTTGAGCGGCTCCTGAGAGACCAGTTTTAGTTTCCGATGCACCAGTGCAGGTTTACTATATCCCTTGGACCTTCACATTGAGCACGAAACACAGACATCGCATCGGGATTGATTACAAAAGGCACAATGCCGACTTAAATACAAAAAGAGTGAATCTTTTAAGAGTTTGTGGTTTAGCGGCTCATGGGAGAGCAGTATTAGGTTCCGATAAACCAGTGCAGGTTTACTGTATCCCTTGGACATTCTCATTGAGCATGAAACATAGATATTGCAGCGGTATTGAATACAAAATGCACACTACCGACTTATGTAAAAGGAGACTGAATCTCCGAAGGGTTTGTGCTTTGAGCGGCTCCTGGGAGACCAGTATTAGTTTCCGATGCACCAGTGTAAGGTTACTGTATCCCTTGGACCTTCACATTGACCACGAATCACAGAAATTGCAACGGGATTGAATACAAAAGGCACAATGCCGACTTAAGTACAAGAAGGTGAATTTTCTAAGAGTTTGTGGTTTGAGCGGCTCCTGAGAGACCAGTATTAGATTCCCATGCACCAGTGCAGGTTTACTGTATCCCTACGACCTTCACATTGACCATGACACACAGAAATTGCATCGGGATTGAATACAAAAGGTACAATGCCGACTTAAGTACAAGAACAGTGAATCTTCTAAGAGTCTGTAATTTGAACGGCTACAGGGAGACCAATATTAGATTCCGATTCACCTGTGCAGCTTTACTGTATCCCTTGGACCTTCACATTGAGCATGAAACACAGAAATTGCATCGGGATTGAATACAAAAGGGACAATGACGACTTAAGTACAAGAAGAGTGAATCTTCTAAGAGTTTGTGGTTTTGGCGGCTCCTGGGAGACCAGTAATAAGTTCCGATGCACCACTGCAGGTTTACTGTATCCCTTGCACCTTCACATTGACCATGAAACACAGAAATCGCATCGGGATTGAATACAAAAGGCAAAATGCCGATTTGAGTACATGAAGAGTGAATTTTCTAAGAGTTTGTGGTTTGAGCGGCTCATGGGAGACCAGTATAAGATTCCGATGAACCAGTGCAGATTTACTGTATCCCTCAGACATTCTCATTGACCATGAAGCATAAAAAATTCATCGGGATTGAATACAAAATGCACAATACCGACTTATGTAAAAGAAGAGTGAATCTTCGAAGGGTTTGTGCTTTGAGCGGCTCCTGGGAGACCAGTATTAGATTCTAATGCACCAGTGCAGGTTTACTGTATCCCTACGACCTTCACATTGACCATGACACACAGAAATTGCATCGGGATTGAATACAAAAGGGACAATGCCGACTTAAGTACAAGAAGAGTGAATCTTCTAAGAGTTTGTGGTTTGGGCGGCTCCTGGGAGACCAGTAATAGGTTCCGATGCACCAGTGCAGGTCTACTGTATCCCTTGCACCTTCACATTGACCATGAAACACAGAAATTGCATCGGGATTCAATACAAAAGGCACAATGCCGACTTAAGTACGAGAAGAGTGTATCTTCGAAGACTTTAAGTTTGCGCGTCTCCTGGGAGACCTGTATTAGATTCCGATGCACCAGTGCACGTTTACTGTATCCCTTTGACCTTCACATTGACCATGAAACACATATATTGCATCGGGATTGAATACAAAACGGACAATGCCGACTTAAGTACAAGAAGGTGAATTATCTAAAAGTTTGTGGTTTGAGCGGCTCCTGAGAGACCAGTATTAGATTGCGATGCACCAGTGCAGGTTTACTGTATCCGTTGGACTTTCACATTGTGTAAAAAACACAGAAATTGCATCGGGATTGAATACAAAAGGCACAATGCCGACTTAAGTACAAGAAGAGTGAATCTACTAAGAGTTTGTGCTTTGAGCGGCTCCTGGAAGACCAGTATTTCATTCCGATGCACCAGTGCAGGTTTGCTGTATCCCGTGGACCTTCACATTGACCATGAAACACAGAAATTGCATCGGGATTGAATACAAAACTAACAATGCCAACTTAAGCACAAGTAATGTAAATCTTCAAAGAGTATGTGCTTTGAGCGTCTCCTGGGAGACCTGTATTAGAATCCGAGGCACCAGAGCACGATAACTGTATCCCTTTCACCTTCACATTGACCATTAAACACAGAAATTGCTTTGGGATTGAATACAAAAGGGACAATGCCGACTTAAGTACAAGAAGGAGAATTTTCCAAGAGTTTGTGGTTTAAGTGGCTCCTGAGAGAATAGTTTTAGATTCCGATGTACCAGTGCAGGTTTACTATATCCCTTGGACTTTCACATTGAACATGAAACACAGACATCGCATCGGGATTGAATACAAAAGGCACAATGGCGACTTAAATACAAGAAGGGGGAATCTTCTAGGAGTTTGTGGTTTGAGCGGCTCATGGGAGACCAGTATAAGATTTAGATGAACAAGTGCAGGTTTACTGTATCCCTTGCAGGTTCACATTGACCATAAAACACAGAAATCGCATCGGGATTGAATACAAAAGGCACGAAGACGACTTAGGTACAAAAAGAGTGAATCTTCCAAGAGTTCGTGGTTTTAGATGCTCATGGAAGACCAGTATTAGATTCCAATGAACCAGTGCAGGTTTACTGTATCCCTTGGACATTCTTATTGAACTTGAAACATAGAAATGGCACCGGGATTGAATACAAAATGCACAATACCGGCTTAAGTACAAGAAGAGTGAATCTTCTAAGAGTTTGTGCTTTGAGCGGCTCCTGGGATTCCAGTATTAGATTCTGATGCACCAGAGCTGGTTTACTGTAACCCTTGGATCTTCACATTGACCATGAAAGACACAAATTGCATCCAGATTGAATACAAAAGGGACAATGCCAACTTAAGTACAAGAAGAATTAATCCTCTAGGAGTTTGTGCTTTCAGTTGCTCCTGGGAGACCAGTATTAGTTTCCCATTCACCAGTGCAGGTTTACTGTATCCCTACGACCTTCACATTGACCATGACGCACAGAAATTGCATCGGGATTGAAAACAAAAAGCACAATGCCAACGTAAGTTCAAGAAGACTGATTCTTCTAAGAGTTTGTCTTTGAGCGGCTCCTGGGAGACCAGAATTACATTGCGATGCAACTGTGCAGGTAGACTGTATCATTTGGAACTTCACATTGACCATGAAACACAGAAATTACATCGGGATTGAATACAAAATGGACAATGCCGACTTAAGTACAAGAAGAATGTATCATCTAGGAGTTTGTGCTTTCAGCGGATTCTGGGAGACCAGTATTAGATTCCAATGCACCAGTGCAGGTTTACTGTATCCCTTGGACCTTCACATTGAGCATGAAACACAGAATTTGCTTCGGGAGTGAATACAAAAGGCACAATGCCAACTTAAGTACAAGAAGAGTGAATCTTCTAAGAGTTGGTGGTTTGAGTGGCTCCTGGCTGAGCAGTATTAGATTCCGATTCACCAGGCCTCGTTTACCGTATCCCTTGGACCTTCACATTGAGCAGGAAACACAGAAATTGCATCGGGAATGAATACAAAAAGGACAATGCCGACTTAGGTACAAGAAGAGTGAATCTTCTAAGAGTTTGTGGTTTTAGCGGCTCCTGGGAGACCAGTATTAGATTCCGATGCACCGGTGCAGGCTTACTGTATCCCTTGGACCTTCCCATTGACCATGAAAGACAGAAATCGCATCGGGATTGAATACAAAACTCACAATGCCAACTTAAGCACAAGTAGTGAGAATCTTCGAAGACTTTAACATTGAGCGTCTCCTGGGAGACCTGTATTAGATTCCGATGCACCAGTGCAGGATTACTGTATCCCTTGGACCTTCACATTGACCACGAATCACAGAAATTGCATCGGGATTGAATACAAAAGGCACAATGCCGACTTAAGTACAAGAAGGTGAATTTTCTAAGAGTTTGTGGTTTGAGCGGCTCCTGAGAGACCAGTATTAGATTCCCATGCACCAGTGCAGGTTTACTGTATCCCTTGGACTTTCACATTGTGTAAGAAACACAGAAATTGCATCGGGATTGAATACAAAAGGCACAATGCTGACTTAAGTACAAAAAGAGTGAAACTTCTAAGAGTTTGTGGTTGGAGCGGCTCCTGAGAGACCAGTATTAGATTCCGATGCACCAGTGCAGGTTTACTGTATCCCTTGGACATTCTCGTTGAGCATGAAACATAGATATTGCAGCGTTATTGAATACAAAATGCACACAACCTACTTATGTAAAAGGAGAGTGAATCTCCGAAGGGTTTGTGCTTTGAGCGGCTCCTGGGAGACCAGTATTAGTTTCCAATGCACCAGTGCAGGGTTACTGTACCTCTTGGACCTTCACATTGACCACGAATCACAGAAATTGCATCGGGATTTAATACAAAAGGCACAATGCCGACTTAAGTACAAGAAGGTGAATTTTCTAAGAGTTTGTGGTTTGAGCGGCTCCTGAGAGACCAGTATTAGATTCCCATGCACCAGTGCAGGTTTACTGTATCCCTACGACATTCACATTGAACATGACACACAAAAATTGCATCGGGATTGAATACAAAAGGTACAATGCCGACTTAAGTACAAGAACAGTGAATCTTCTAAGAGTCTGTAATTTGAACGGCTACAGGGAGACCAATATTAGATTCCGATTCACCTGTGCAGGTTTACTGTATCCCTTGGACCTTCACATTGAGCATGAAACACAGAAATTGCATCGGGATTGAATACAAAAGGGACAATGCCGACTTAAGTACAAGAAGAGTGAGTCTTCTAAGAGTTTGTGGTTTGGGCGGCTCCTGGGAGACCAGTAATAAGTTCCGATGCACCAATGCAGGTTTACTGTATCCCTTGCACCTTCACATTGACCATGAAACACAGAAATCGCATCGGGATTGAATACAAAAGGCAAAATGCCGATTTGAGTACATGAAGAGTGAATTTTCTAAGAGTTTGTGGTTTGAGCGGCTCATGGGGGACCAGTATAAGATTCCGATGAACCAGTGCAGATTAACTGTATCCCTCAGACATTCTCATTGACCATGAAGCATAAAAATTGCATCGGGATTGAATACAAAAGGCACAATGCCGACTTAAGTACGAGAAGAGTGAATCTTCGAAGACTTTAAGTTTTGCGCGTCTCCTGGGAGACCTGTATTAGATTCCGATGCACCAGTGCACGTTTACTGTATCCCTTTGACCTTCACATTGACCATGAAACACATATATTGCATCGGGATTGAATACAAAACGGACACTGCCGACTTAAGTACAAGAAGGTGAATTATCTAAAAGTTTGTGGTTTGAGTGGCTCCTGAGAGACCAGTATTAGATTGCGATGCACCAGTGCAGGTTTACTGTATCCGTTGGACTTTCACATTGTGTAAAAAACACAGAAATTGCATCGGGATTGAATACAAAAGGCACAATGCCGACTTAAGTACAAGAAGAGTGAATCTTCTAAGAGTTTGTGGTAGGAGCGCCTCCTGGCAGACCAGTATTAGAATTCGATGCACCAGTGCAGATTTACTGTATCCCTTGGACCTTACCATTGACCATGAAACACAGAAATTGCATCGGGATTGAATGCAAAACTCACAATGCCAACTTAAGCACAACTAATGTGAATCTTCGAGGAGTTTGTGCTTGGAGCGTCTCCTGGGAGACCTGAATTAGATTCCGATGCACCAGAGCACGTTCACTGTATCCTTCTGACCTTTGCATTGACCTTTAACACAGTTATTGCAACGGGATTGAATACAAAGACGACAATGCCGACTTAAGTACAAGAAAGTGAATTTTGTAAGAGTTTGTGGTTTTAGCGGCTCCTGAGAGACGAGTTTTATATTCCGATGCATCAGTGCAGGTTTACTATATCCCTTGGACCTTCACATTGACCACGAAACACAGACATCGCATCGGGTATGAATACAAAATGCACAATGGCGACTTCAATACATGAAGAGTGAATCTTCTCAGAGTTTGTGGTTTGAGCGGCTCATGGGAGAGCAGTATTAGATTCCGATGAACCAGTGCTGGTTTACTGTATCCCTTGGACATTCTCTTTGAGCATGAAACATAGATATTGCATCGGGATTGAATACAAAACTCACAATGCGAACTTAAGCACAAGTAGTGTGAATCTTAGAAGACTTTAAGCTTTGAGCGTCTCCTGGGAGACCTGTATTAGGATCCAATGCACCAATCCACGTTTACTGTATCCCTTTGACCGTCACATTGACCATGAAACACAGAAATTGCATCGGGATTGAATACAAAAGGGAGAATGCCGACTTAGGTACAAGAAGGTGAATTTTCTAAAAGTTTGTGGTCTGAGCGGCTCCTGAGAGACCAGTATTAGATTTCGACGGACCAGTGCAGGTTTACCGTATACCTTGACCCTTCACATTGACCATGAATCACAGAAATTACATCGGGATTGAATACAAAATGGACAATGCCGACTTAAGTACAAGAAGGTGAATTTTCTAAGAGTTTGTGGTTTGAGCGGCTCCTGAGATACCAGTTTTAGATTCCGATGCACCAGTGCAGGTTTACTGTATCGCTTGGACCATCACATTGACCATGAAACACAGAAATTGCATCGGGATTGAATACAAAATGGACAATGCCGACTAAGGTACAAGCAGAATGAATCCTCCTGGAGTTTGTGTTTTCAGCGGCTCCTGGGAGACCAGTATTAGATTCCGATGCACCAGAGCAGGTTTACTGTATCCCTTGGACCTTCACATTGACCATGAAACACAGAAATCACATCGGGATTGAATACAAAAGGCACAATGCCGACTTAAGTACAAGAAGAGTGAATCTTCTAAGAGGTTGTGCTTTGAGCGGCTCCTGGGAGACCAGTATTTCATTCCGATGCACCAGTGCAGGTTTACTGTATCCCGTGGACCTTCATATTGACCATGAAACACAGAAATTGCATCGGGATTGAATACAAAACTAACAATGCCAACTTAAGCACAAGTAATGTAAATCTTCAAAGAGTATGTGCTTTGAGCGTCTCCTGGGAGACCTGTATTAGAATCCGAGGCACCAGAGCACGATAACTGTATCCCTTTGACCTTCACATTGACCATTAAACACAGAAATTGATTTGGGATTTAATACAAAAGGGACAATGCCGACTTAAGTACAAGAAGGAGAATTTTCCAAGAGTTTGTGGTTTAAGTGGCTCCTGAGTGAATAGTTTTAGATTCCGATGTACCAGTGCAGGTTTACTATATCCCTTGGACTTTCACATTGACCATGAAACACAGACATCGCATCGGGATTGAATACAAAAGGCACAATGGCGACTTAAATACAAGAAGGGGGAATCTTCTAGGAGTTTGTGCTTTGAGCGGCTCGTGGGAGACCAGTATAAGATTTAGATGAACCAGTGCAGGTTTACTGTATCCCTTGCACGTTCACATTGACCATGAAACACTGAAATCGCAACGGGATTGAATACAAAAGGCACGAAGACGACTTAGGTACAAAAAGAGTGAATCTTCAAAGAGTTCGTGGTTTTAGATGCTCATGGAAGACCAGTATTAGATTCCAATGAACCAGTGCAGGTTTACTGTATCCCTTGGACATTCTTATTGAACTTGAAACATAGAAATGGCACCGGGATTGAATACAAAATGCACAATACCGGCTTAAGTACAAGAAGAGTGAATCTTCTAAGAGTTTGTGCTTTGAGCGGCTACTGGGAGTCCAGTATTAGATTCCGATGCACCAGAGCTGGTTTACTGTAACCCTTGGATCTTCACATTGACCATGAAAGACACAAATTGCATCCGGATTGAATACAAAAGGGACAATGCCAACTTAAGTACAAGAAGAATTAATCCTCTAGGAATTTGTGCTTTCAGTTGCTCCTGGGAGACCAGTATTAGTTTCCCATCCACCAGTGCAGGTTTACTGTATCCCTACGACCTTCACATTGACCATGACGCACAGAAATTGCATCGGGATTGAATACAAAAAGCACAATGCCAACTTAACTACAAGAAGAGTGAATCTTCTAAGAGTTTGTAATTTGAACGGCTACAGGGAGACCAGTATTAGATTCCGATTCACCTGTGCAGGTTTACTGTATCCCCTGGAACTTCACATTGAGCATGAAACACAGAAATTGCATCGGGATTGAATACAAAAGGGACAATGCCGACATAAGTACAAGAAGAGTGAATTTTCTAAGAGTTTGTGGTTTGGGCGGCTCCTGGGAGACCAGTAATAGGTTCCGATGCACCAGTGGAGGTTTACTGTATCCCTTGCATCTTCACATTGACCATGAAACACAGAAATTGCATCGAGATTGGATACACAAGGCACAATGCCAACATAAGTTCAAGAAGACTGATTCTTCTAAGAGTTTGTCTTTGGGCGGCTCCTGGGAGACCAGGATTACATTGCGATGCAACTGTGCAGGTAGACTGTATCATTTGGAACTTCACATTGACCATGACACACAGAAATTAAATCGGGATTGAATACAAAATGGACAATGCCGACTTAAGTACAAGAAGAATGTATCATCTAGGAGTTTGTGCTTTCAGCGGATTCTGGGAAACCAGTATTAGATTCCGATGCACCAGTGCAGGTTTACTGTATCCCCTGGACCTTCACATTGAGCATGAAACACAGAATTTGCTTCGGGATTGAATACAAAAGGCACAATGCCGACTTAAGTACAAGAAGAGTGAATCTTCTAAGAGATTGTGGTTTGAGTGGCTCCTGGGTGAGCAGTATTAGATTCCGATTCACCAGACCAGGTTTACCATATCCCTTGGACCTTCACATTGAGCAGGAAACACAGAAATTGCATCAGGAATGAATACAAAAGGACAATGCCGACTTAGGTAAAAGAAGAGTGAATCTTCTAAGAGTTTGTGGTTTTAGCGGCTCCTGGGAGACCAGTATTAGATTCCGATGCATCGGTGCAGGCTTACTGTATCCCTTGGACCTTACCATTGACCATGAAAGACAGAAATCGCATCGGGATTGAATACAAAACTCACAATGCCAACTTAAGCACAAGTAGTGAGAATCTTCGAAGACTTTAACATTAAGCGTCTCCTGGGAGACCAGTATTAGATTCCGATGCACTAGTGCAGGTTTACTGTATCCCTTGGACCTTCACATTGACCATGAAACACAGAAATCGCATCGTGATTGAATACAAAAGGGACAATGCCGACTTAAGTACAAGAAGAGTGAATCTTCTAAGAGTTTGTGCTTTGAGCGGCTCCCGGGAGACCAGTATTTTATTCCGATGCACCAGTGCAGGTTAACTGTATCCCTTGGCCCTTCACATTGACCATGAAACACAGAAATTGCATCGAGATTGAATACAAATCTCACAATGCCAACGTAAGCACATGTAATGTAAATCTTCGAAGAGTATGTGATTTGAGCGTCTCCTGGAAGACCTGTATTAGATACCGATGCACCGGAGCACGTTCACAGTATCCCTTTGACCTTCATATTCACCATGAAACACAGATATTGCATCGGGATTGAATACAAAACGGACTATCCCGACTTAAGTACAAGAAGGTGGATTTTCTAAAAGTTTGTGGTTTGAGTGGTTCCTGAGAGACCAGTATTAGATTGCGATGCACCAGTGCAGGTTTACTGTATCCCTTGGACTTTCACATTGTGCAAGAAACACAGAAATTGCATCGCGATATAATACAAAAGGCACAATGCCGACTCAAGTACAAGAAGAGTGAATCTTCTAAGAGTTTGTGGTTAGAGCTGCTCCTGGCAGACCAGTATTAGATTCCGATGCACCAGTGCAGGTTTACTGTATCCCTTGGACCTTCACATTGACCATGAAACACAGAAATTGCATCGGGATTGAATGCAAAACTCACAATGCCAAATTAAGCACAAGTATTGTGAATCTTCGAAGAGTTTGTGCTTGGAGCGTCACCTGGGAGACCAGTATTAGATTCCGATGCACCAGAGCACGTTTACTGTATCCCTCTGACCTTCACATTGACCATTAAACACAGTTATTGCAACGGGATTGAATACAAAGAGGACAATGCCGACTTAAGTACAAGAAGGTGAATTTTCTAAGAGTTTGTGGCTTGAGCGGCTCCTGAGACCACCAGTTTTAAATTCCGATGCACCAGTGCAAGTTTACTATATCCCTTGGACCTTCACATTGAGCATGAAACACAGAAATTGCATCGGGATTGAATACAAAAGGGACAATGCCAACTTAAGTACAAGAAGGTGAATTTTCTAAGAGTTTGAGGTTTGAGCGGCACCTGAGAGACCAGTATTAGATTCCGATGCACCAGTGCAGGTTTACTGTATCCCTTGGACATTCTCATTGAGCATGAAACATAGATATTGCATCAGAACTGAATACAAAATGCACAATACCGACTTATGTAAAAGAGGAGTGAATCTTCGAAGAGTTTGTGCTTTGTGCGGCTTCTGGGAGACCAGTATTAGATTCCGATGCAACAGTGCAGGTTGACTGTATCATTTGGACCTTCACATTGACTATGAAACACAGAAATTGCATCGGGATTGAATACAAAATGCACAATGCTGGCTTAAGTACAAGAAGAGTGAATCTTCTAAGAGTTTTGACTTCAGCGGCTCCTGGGAGACCAGTAATGGATTCCGATGCACCAGAGCAGGATTACTGTATCCATGGATATTCACATTGGCCATGAAATACAGAAATTGCATCCGGATTCAATACAAAAGGGACAATGCCGACTTAGGTACAAGAAGAGTGAATACTCTAAGAGTTTGTGGCTTGAGCGGCTCCTGGGTGACCAGTATTAGATTCCGATGCACCAGTGCAGGTTTACTGTATCCCTTGGCCATTCTCATTGACCATGAAACATAGAAATTGCATCGGGATTGAATACAAAATGCACAATACAGACTTATGTAAAAGAAGAGTGAATCTTCGAAGAGTTTGTGCTTTGAGCGGCTCCTGGGAGACCAGTATTAGATTCCGATGAACCAGTGCAAGTTGACTGTATCATTTGGACATTCACATTGACTATGAAACACAGAAATTGCATCGGGATTGAATACAAAATGCACAATGCTGACTTAAGTACATGAAGAGTGAATCTTCTAAGAGTTTGTGACTTCAGCGGCTCCTGGGAGACCACCATTGGATTCCGATGCACCAGTGCAGGATTACTGTATCCCTTGGACCTTCACTTTGACGACGAATCACAGAAATTGCATCGGGATTGAATACAAAAGGCACAATGCCGACTTAAGTACAAGAAGGTGAATTTTCTGAGTGTTTGTGGTTTGAGCGGCTCCTGAGAGACCAGTATTAGATTCCGATGCACCAGAGCAGGTTTACTGTATCTCTTGGACCTTTGCATTGACCATGAAACACAGAAATCGCATCGGTATTGAATACAAATGGCACAATGCCGACTTAAGTACAAGAAGAGTGAATCTTCTAAGAGTTTGTGCTTTGAGCGGCTCCTGGGAGACAAGTATTAGATTCCGATGCACCAGTGCAGGTTGACTGTATCATTTGGACCTTCACATTGACCATGAAATATAGAAATTGCATCGGGATCGAATACAAAAGGGGCAATTCCGACTCAAGTACAAGAAGAATGAATCCTCTAGGAGATTGTGCTTTCAGCGGCTGCTGGGAGACCAGTATCACATTATGATGCACCAGTGCAGGTTTACTGTATCATTTGGACCTTAACATTGACTATGAACACGGATATTGCATCGGGATTGAATACAACATACACAATGCTGATCTAAGTACAAGAAGGTGAATTTTCTAAGAGTTTGTGGGTTGAGCGACTCCTGAGAGACCAGTATTAGATTCCAACGCACCAGTGCAGATTTACTGTATCCCTTGGACCTTCACATTGACCACGAAACACAGAAATTGCATCGGGATTGAATACAAATGGGACAATGCCGACTTAAGTACAAGAAGAATGAATCCTCTAGGAGTTTGTGCTTTCAGCGGCTCCTGGGAGACCAGTATTAGATTCCGATGCACCAGTGCAGGTTTATTGTATCCCTTGGACCTTCACATAGACCATGAAACACAGAGATCGCATCGGGATTGAGTACAAAAGGCACAATGCCGATTTAAGTACAAGAAGAGTGAATCTTCTAACAGTTTGTGCCTTGAGCGGCTCCTGGGAGACCAGTATTAGATTCCGATGCACCAGTGCTGGTTTACTGTATCCCTTGGCCCATCACATTGTGTATGAAACACAGAAATTGCATTGATATTAAATACAAAAGGCACTATGCCGACTTAAGTACAAGAAGAGTGTATCTTCTAAGAGTTTGTGGTTGGAGCGGCTCCTGGCAGACCAGTATTAGATTCCGATGCACCTGTGCAGGTTTACTGTATCCCTTGGACCTTCACATTGACCATGAAACACAGAAATTGCATCGGAAATGGATACAAATCTCACAATGCCAACTTAAGCAGAAGTAGTGTGATCCTCGACGATTTTGTATTTGAGCGCCTCCTGGGAGACCTCTACTAGATTCCGATGCACCAGAGCATGTTTACTGTATCCTTTGACGTTCACATTGACCATTGAACACAGAAATTGCATCGGGATTGAATACAAAAGGGACAATGCCGACTTAAATACAAGAAGAGTGAATCTTCGAAGAGTTAGAGCTTTGAGCAGCTCCTGCGGGACCAGTAGTAGATTCCGATGCACCAGTGCACGTTGACTGCATCATTTGGAAATTTACATTGACTATGAAACACAGAAATTGCATCGGTATTCAATACAAAATGCACAATGCCGACTTAAGTAAAGGAAGGTGAATTTTCGATGAGTCTGTGGTTTGAGCGGCTCCTGAGAGACCTGTATTAGATTCCGATGCACAACTGTAGGTTTACTGTATCCCTTGGACCTTCACATTGACCATGAAACACAGATATAGCATCGGGATTAAATACAAAATGCACAATGCCGACTTAAGTACAAGAAGAGTCAATCTTCCAAGAGTTCGTGCTTTGAGCGGCTCCTGGGAGACCAGTATTAAATTCCGATGCACCAGTGCAGGTTGACTGTATCATTTGAACCTTCACATTGACTATCAAACACGGTAATTGCATCGGGATTGAATACAAAATGCACAAAACCGACATAAGTAAAAGAAGAGTGAATCTACTAAGAGTTTGTGGGTTGAGCGGCTCCTGGCAGACCTGTATTAGATTCCGATGCACCTGTGCAGGTTTACTGTATCCCTTGGATTTTCACATTGACCATGAAACAGAGAAATTGCATTGGGATTAAATACTAAAGTCACAATGACAACTTAAGCACAAGAAGTGAGAAACTTCGAAGAGTATGTGCATTGAGCGTCTCCTGGGGGACCAGTATTTGATTCCGATGCACCAGTGCAGGTCGACTGTATTTTTCGGACCTTCGCATTGACCATGAAACACAGAAATTGAATCGGGAATGAATACAAAAGGGATAACGCCGACTTAAGTACAAAGAGAATGAACCCTCCTGGAGTCTGTGCTTTCGGCGGCTCCTGGGAGACCAGTATTAGATTCCGATGCACCAGTGCAGGTTGACTGTGTCATTCGGCCCTTCACGTTGACCATGAAATAAAGAAAACTCATCGAGATTGAATACAAAATGGACAATGCGGTCTTAAGTACAAGAAGAATGATTCTTCTAGGAGTTTGTGCTTTCAGCGGCTCCTGGCAGGCCAGTATTAGTTTCCAATGCACCAGTGCAGGTTTACTGTATCCCTTGGACTTTCACATTGACCATGAATCACAGAAATTGCATCAGGATTGAATACAAAAGGGACAATGCCGACTAAAGTACAAGAAGAATGAATCCTCTTGGAGTTTGTGCTTTCAACGGCTCCTGGGAGACCAGTATTAGATTCCGACGCACCAGTGCAGGTTTACAGTATCCCTTGGACCTTCACATTCACCATCAAACACAGAAATCGCATCGGGATTGAATAAAAAAGGCACAATGCCGACTTCACTACAAGAAGAACGAATTTTCTAAGAGTTTGTGGTTGGAGCGGCTCCTGGCAGACCAGTATTAGATTCCGATGCACCAGTGCACGTTTACTGTTTCCCTTGGACATTCACATTGACCATGAAACACAGAAATTGCATCGGGATTGAATACAAAACTCACAATGCCGACTTAAGTACAAGAAGGTGAATTTTCTAAGAGTTTTTGGTTTGAGCGGCTCCTGAGAGACCAGTTTTAGATTCAGAAGCACCAGTGCAGGTTTACTGTATCCTTTGGACCTTCCCATTGTCCATGAAGCACAGACATTGCATCGGGATTGAATACAAGAGGCACAATGGCGACTTAAATACAAGATGAGTGAATCTTCTAAGGGTTTGTCGTTTGAGCGGCTCATGGGGGACCAGTATTAGATTTCGATGAACCAGTGCAGGTTTACTGTATCCCTTCGACATTCTCATTGACCATGAATAATAGAAATTGCTTCGGGATTGAATACAAAATGCACAATACCAACTTATGTAAAAGAGGAGTGAATCTTCGAAGAGTTTGTGCTTTGAGCGGCTCCTGGGAGACCTGTATCAGATTCCGATGCACTAGTGCCGCTTGACTGTATCATTTGGACATTCACATTGACTATGAAACACAGAAATTGCATCGGGATTGAATACATAAGGCACAATGACGACTTAAGTACAAGAAGAAGGAATCTTGTAAGAGTTTGTGCTTTTAGTGGCTCTTGGGAGACCACTTTTAGATTCCAGTGCACTTGTGCAGGTTTACTGTATCCATTGGACCTTCACATTGACCATGAAACACAGAAATTGCATCGGGATTGAATACAAAAGGTACAATGCCGACTTAAGTACCAGGAGAGTGAATCTTCTAAGAGTTTCTGATCTGAGCAGCTCCTGAGAGACCAGTATTAGATCTCGATGCACCAGTGCTGGTAAACGGTATCCCTTGGACCTTCACATTGACCATGAAACACAGAATATGCATCGGGATTGAATACATAAGAGACAGTGCCGACTTAAGTACAAGAAGGCTGAATCTTCTATGAGTTTGTGCTTTGAGCGGCTCCTGGGAGACCAGTATTAGGTTCCGACGCACCAGTGCAGGTTTACTGTATCCCTTGGTCCTTCACATTGACCATGAATCACAGATATTGCATCGGGATTGAATACAATAGGGACAATGCCGAATTAAGTACAAGAAGAGTGAATGTCTTCAGATTTTGTGCTTGAGCGGCTCCTGGGAGACCAGTATCAGAATCAGATGCACCAGAGCACGTTTACTGTATCCCTTGGAACTTCACATTGACCATGAGACACAGAAATTTCTTCGGGATTGAATACAAATGGGACAATGCCAACTTAAGTACAAGAAGAGTGAAGCTTCTAAGAACTTGTGGTTTGAGCGGCTCATGGGAGCCCAGTATTAGATTCCGATGAACCAGTGCAGGTTTACTGTATCCCTTGGACATTCGCATTAACCATGAGACATAGAAATTGTATCGGGACTGAATACATAATGCACAATACCCACTTAAGTACAAGAAGAGTGAATCTTCTAAGAGTTTGTGGTTTGAGCGGCTCCTGAGAGACCAGTATTAGATTCCGATGCACCAGTGCAGGTTTACTGTATCCCTTGGACCTTCACATTGACCACGAAACACAGAAGGTGCATCCGGATTGAATACAAAAGGGACAATGCCGACTTGAGTACAAGAAGAAATAATCCTATAGGAGTTTGTGCTTTCAGCTGCCCCTGGGAGACCAGTATTAGATTCCGATGCACCAGTGCAGGTTTACTGTATCCCTTGGACCTTCACATTGACGTGACACACAGAAATTCCATCGGGATTGAATACAAAAGGCACAATGCGGACTTAAGTACAAGAAGAGTGAATCTTCTAAGAGTTTGTAATTTGAACGGCTACAGGGAGACCAGTATTACATTCCGATTCACCTGTTCAGGTTTACTGTACCCCTTGGACCTTCACACTGACCATGAAACACAGAAATTGCATCGGGATTGGATACAAATCGGACATTGCCGACTTAAGTACAAGAAGAGTGAATCTTCTCAGAGTATGTGCTTTGAGCGGCTCCTGGGAGACCAGTATTAGATTCCGATGCACCAGTGCAGGTTTACTCTATCCCTTGGACCTTCACATTGACCATGAAATACAGATATTGCATCATGATTGATTAAAAAAGGCACAATGACAACTTAAGTACGAGAAGAGTGTATTTTCTAAGAGTTTGTGTTTTGAGCGGCTGCTGGGAGAAAAGTGTTAGATTCCGATGCACCAGTGCAAGTTTACTGTATCCCTTGGACCGTCACATTAGCCATGAAACACAGAAATTGCACCGGGATTGAAAACAAACTGGACTAGCCGACTTAAGTACAAGAAGGATAAATCTTATAAGATTTTGTGGTTCGAGCGGCTCCTGGCAGACCAGTATTAGATTTCGATGCACCAGTGCCGGTTAACGGTATCCCTTGGACTTCACATTGACCATGAAACACAGATTATGCATCGGGATTGAATACAAAAGAGACAATGCCGACTTAAGTACAAGAAGACTGAATCTTCTAAGTGTTTGTGCTTTGAGCGATTCCTGGGAGACCAGTATTAGGTTCCGACGCACCAGTGCAGGTTTACTGTATCCCTTGGTCCTTCACATTGAACATGAAACACAGATATTGCATCGGGATTGAAAACAAAAGGGACAATGCCGACTTAAGAACAAGAAGGTGAATTATCTAAGATTTTGTGGTTCGAGCGGCTCCTGGGAGACCAGTATTAGATTCTGATGCACCAGTGCAATTTTACCGTATCCCTTGGACCGTCACATTGGCCATGAAACACAGAAATTGCACCGGGATTGAATACAAAAGGGACAATGCCCACTTAAGTACAAGAAGGATAAATCTTCTAAGATTTTCGGCTTTGAGCGGCACCTGGGAGACCAGTATTAGATCTCGATGCACCAGTGCTGGTAAACGGTATCCCTTGGACCTTCACATTGACCATGAAACACAGAATATGCATCGGGATTGAATACAAAAGAGACAATGCCGACTTAAGTACAAGAAGACTGAATCTTCTAAGTGTTTGTGCTTTGCGCGATTCCTGGGAGACCAGTATTAGTTTCCGACGCACCAGTGCAGGTTTACTGTATCCCTTGGTCCTTCACATTGAACATGAAACACAGATATTGCATCGGGATTGAATACAAAAGGGACAATGCTGACATTAGTACAAGAAGGTGAATTATCTAAGATTTTGTGGTTTGAGCGGCTCCTGGGAGGCCATTATTACATTACGATGCACACGTCCATGTTGACTGTATCATTTTGACCTTCACATTGACCATGAAACACAGAATTTGCATCGGGATTGAATACAATATGGACAACCCCGACTTACGTACAAGAAGAATGAAACTTCTAGGAGTTTGTGTTTTCAACGGCTCCTGGGAGACCAGTATTAGATTCCGATGCACCGGTGCAGGTTTACTGTGTCCCTTGGACCTGCACATTGACCATGAAACACAGAAATTGCATCCTGATTGAATACAAATCTCACAATGCCAACTTAAGCACAAGTAGTGTGAATCCTCGAAGAGTTTGTGTTTTGAGCGTCTTTTGGGAGACATGTATCAAATTCCGATGCATGAGTTCACGTTCACTGTATCCCTTTGACATTCACATCGACTATGAATGTCAGAAATTCCATCGATATTGAATACAAAAGGGACAATGCCGACTTAAGTACAAGAAGGTGAATTTTCTAAGAGTTTGTGGTTTGAGCGGCTCCTGGGAGACCAGTATTAGATTCCGATGCACCAGTGCAGGTTTACTGTATCCCTTGGACCTTCACATTGACCATGAAACACAGAAATTGCATCCGGATTGAATACAAAAGGGACAATGCCGACTTGAGTACAAGAAGAAATAATCCTATAGGAGTTTGTGCTTTCAGCTGCCCCTGGGAGACCAGTATTAGATTCCGATGCACCAGTGCAGGTTTACTGTATCCCTTGGACATTCACATTGACCATGACACACAGAAATTGCATCGGGATTGAATACAAAAGGCAAAATGCCGACTTAAGTACAGGAAGAGTGAATCTTCTAAGAGTTTGTAATTTGAACGGCTACAGGGAGACCAGTATTACATTCCGATTCACCTGTGCAGGTTTACTGTATCCCTAGGACCACCACACTGAGCATGAAGCACAGAAATTGCATCAAGATTGAGTACAAAAGGGACAATGCCGAATTAAGTACAAGAAGAGTGAATTTTCTAAGAGTTTGTGTTTTGAGCGGCTGCTGGGAGAAAAGTGTTAGATTCCGATGCACCAGTGCAAGTTTACTGTATCCCTTGGACCGTCACATTGGCCATGAAACACAGAAATTGCACCGGGATTGAATACAAATGTGACAATGCCGACTTAAGTACAAGATGGATAAATCTTATAAGATTTTGTGCTTCGAGCGGCACCTGGGAGACCAGTATTAGATCTCGATGCACCAGTGCTGGTTAACGGTATCCCTTGGACCTTCACATTGACCATGAAACACAGGATATGCATCGGGATTGAATACAAAAGAGACAATGCCGACTTAAGTACAAGAAGACTGAATCTAATAAGAGTTTGTGCTTTGAGCGGCTCCTGGGAGACCAGTATTATGTTCCAACGCACCAGTGCAAGGTTTACTGTATCCCTTGGTCTTTCACACTGAACTTGAAACACAGATATTGCATCGGGATTGAATACAAAAGGGACAATGCCGACTTAAGTACAAGAAGGTGAGGTTTGTAAGATTTTGTGGTTTGAGCGGCTCCTAGGAGGCCATTATTAGATTCCGATGCACACGTCCAGGTTGACTGTATCATTTGGACCTTCACATTGACCATGAAACACAAACTTTGCACCGGGATTGAATACAATATGGACAATGCCGACTTATTTACAAGAAGAATGAAACTTCTAGGAGTTTGTGTTTTCAGCGGCTCCTGGGAGACCAGTATTAGATTCCGATGCACCAGTGCAAGTTTACTGTGTCCCTTGGACCTTCACATTGCCCATGAAACACAGAAATTGCATCCTGATTGAAAACAAAACTCACAATGCTAACTTAGGCACAAGTAGAGTGAATCATCGAAGAGTTTGTGTTTTGAGCGTCTTTTGGGAGACCTGTATTACATTCCGATGCATCAGTGCACGTTCACTCTATCCCTTTGACCTTCACATCGACTATGAAACACAGAAATTGCATCTATATTGAATACAAAAGAGACAATGCTGACTTAAGTACAAGAAAGTGAATTTTCTAAGAGTTCGTGGTTTGAGCGGCTCCTGAGAGACCTGTATTAAATTCCGAAACACTATAGCAGGTTTACTGTATCCCTTGGATCTTCACATTGACCATGAAACACAGAAATCGCATCGGCATTGAATACAAAAGGCACAGTGACGACTTAAGTACAAGAAGAGTGAATCTTCTAAGAGTTTGTGGTTTGAGCGGCTCATGGGAGCCCAGTATAAGATTCCGATGAACCAGTGCAGGTTTACTGTATCCCTTGTACATTCTCATTAACCATGAACCATAGAAATTGTTCGGGATTGAATACATAATGCACTATACCCACTTAAGTACAAGAAGAGTGAATCTTCTAAGAATTTGTACTTTAAACGGCTCCACGGACAACAGTATTAGATTCCGATTCACCAGTCCAGGTTTTCTGTATCCCATGGACCTTCACATTGAACAGGAAACACAGAAATTGGATCGGGAATGAATACAAAAGGCACAATGCCGATTTAAGTACAAGAGGAGTTAATCTTCTTAGCGTTTGTGGTTGGAGCGGCTCCTGGCAGACCAGTATTAGATTCCGATGCACCAGTGCAGGTTTACTGTAACCCTTGGAACTTCACATTGAGCATGAAACACAAAAATTGCATCGAGATTGAATACAAAAGGGACAATGCTGACTAAGTACAAGAAGAGTGAATCTTCTATGAGTTTGTGCTTTGAGCGGCTCCTGGGAGACCAGTATTTTATTCCGATGCACCAGTGCAGGTTTACTGTATCCCTTGGGCCTTCATATTGACCATGAAACACAGAAATTGCATCGGGATTGGATACAAATCGGACATTGCCGACTTAAGTACAAGAAGAGTGAATCTTCTCAGAGTATGTGCTTTGAGCGGCTCCTGGGAGACCAGTATTAGATTCCGATGCACCAGTGCAGGTTTACTATATCCCTTGGACCTTCACATTGACCATGAAACACAGACATCGCATCGGGATTGAATAGAAAAGGCACAATGGCGACTTGAATACAAGAAGAGTGAATCATCTAAGAGTTTGTGGTTTGAGCGGCTCATGGGAGAGCAGTATTAGATTCCGATGAACCAGTGCAGGTTTACGGTATCCCTTGGACTTTCACATTGTGTAAGAAACACAGAAATTGCATTGGGATTGAATACAAAAGGCACAATGCCGACTTAAGTACAAGAAGAGTGAATCTTCTAAGAGTTTGTGGTTGGAGCGACTCCTGGCAGACCAGTATTAGATTCCAATGCATTAGTGCAGGTTTACTGTATCCCTTGGACCTTCACATTGACCATGAAACACAGAAATTGCATCGGGTTTGAATGCAAACCTCACAATGCCAACTTAAGCACAAGTAATGTGAATCTTCGAAGAGTTTGTGCTTGGAGCGTCTCCTGAGAGACCTGTATTAGATTCCGATGCACCAGAGCACGTTTACCGTATCCCTCTGACCTTCACGTTGACCATTAAACACAGTTATTGCAACGGGATTGAATACAAAAAGGACAATGCCGACTTAAGTACAAGAAGAATTAATCCTCTAGGATTTTGTGCTCTCAGTTGCTCCTAGGAGACCAGTATTAGATTCCGATGAACCTGTGCAGCTTAACTGTATCCCTTGGACCTTCACATTGACCATGAAACACAGAAATTGCATATGGATTGAATACAAAAGGCACAATGCCGATTTAAGTACAAGAAGAGTTAATCTTCTAAGAGTTTGTGGTTTGAGCGGCTCATGGGAGACCAGTATTAGATTCCGATGCACCGGTGCAGGTTCACTGTATCCCTTGGACCTTCACATTGACCATGAAATACAGAAATTGCATCGGGATTGGATACAAATCGGACATTGCCGACTTAAGTACAAGAAGAGTGAATCTTCTCAGAGTATGTGCTTTGAGCGGCTCCTGAGAGACTAGTTTTAGATTCCGATGTACCAGTGCAGGTTTACTATATCCCTTGGACCTTCACATTGACCATGAAACACAGACATCGCATCGGGATTGAATAGAAAAGGCACAATGGCGACTTAAATACAAGAAGGGTGAATCTTCTAAGAGTTTGTGGTTTGAGCGGCTCATGGGAGACCAGTGTAAGATTTCGATGAACCAGTGCAGGTTTACTGTATCCCTTGCACCTTCACATTGCCCATAATACACAGAAATCGCATCGGGATTTAATCCAAAGGCACAAAGACGACCTAAGTACAAGAAGAGTGAATCTTCTAAGAGTTTGTCGTGTTAGCGGCTCATGGGAGACCAGTATTAGATTCCGATGAACCAGTGCGGGTTTACTGTATCCCTTGGACATTCTCATTGACCATGAAACATAGAAATGGCGCCGGGATTGAATACAAAATGCACAATACCGGCTTAAGTACAAGAAGAGTGAACGTTCTAAGAGTTTGTGCTTTGAGCGGCTCCTGGGAGTCCGGTATTGGATTCCGATGCAAAAGTGCCAGATTACTGTATCCCTTGGACCTTCACATTGAGCATGAATCACAGAAATTGGATCGGGATTGAATACAAAAGGCATATTGCCGACTTAAGTACAATAAGGTGAATTTTCTAAGAGTTTGTGGTTTGAGCGGCTCCTGAGATACCAATTTCATATTCCGATGCACCAGTGCAGGTTTACTGTATCGCTTCGACCTTCACATTGACCATGAAACACAGAAATTGCATCGGGATTGAATATAAAATGGACAATGCCGACTAAAGTACAAGAAGAATGAATCCTCTATAAGTTTGTGCTTTCAGCGGCTCCTGGGAGACCAGTATTAGATTCCGATGCACCAGTGCCGGTTTTCTGTATCCCTTGGACCTTCACATTGACCATGAAACGCAGATATCGCATCGGGATTGAATACAAAAGGCACAATGCCGATTTGAGTACAAGAAGAGTTCATCTTCTAAAAGTTTGTGGTTGGAGCGGCTCCTGGTAGACCAGTATTAGATTTCGATGCACCAGTGCAGGTTTACTGTAACCCTTGGAACTTCACATTCACCATGAAACACAGAAATTGCATCGGGGTTGAATACAAAAGGGACAATGCCGACTTAAGTACATGAAGAGTGAATCTTCAAAGATTTTGTGCTTTGAGCGGCTCCTGGGAGACCAGTATTTTATTCCGATACACCAGTGCAGGTTTACTGTATCCCTTGGACCTTCACATTGTGTATGTAACACAGAAATTGCTTCGGGATTGAATACAAAAGGCACAATGCCGACTTAAGTACAAGAAAGTGAAACATCCAAGAGTTTGTGGTTGGAGCGGCTCCTCGCAGACCAGTATTAGATTCCGATGCACCAGTGCAGGCTTACTGTGTCCCTTGGACCTTCACATTGACCATGAAACACAGAAATTGCATCGGGATTGAATACAAAACTCACAATGCCAACTTAAGCACAAGTAATGTAAATCTTCGAAGAGTATGTGCTTTGAGCGTCTCCTGGGAGACCTGTATTAGATTCCCATGCACCAGAGCACGTTTACAGTATCCCTTTGACCTTCAGATTCACCATTAAACACAGAAATTGCATCGGGATTGAATACAAATGGGACAATGCCGACTTAAGTACAAGAAGGAGAATTTTCTAAGAGTTTGTGGTTTGAGCGGCTCCTGAGAGACCAGTTTTAGATTCCGATGCACCAGTGCAGGTTTACTGTATCCCTTGGACGTTCACATTGACCATGATACAAGGACATCGCATCGGGAATGAATACAAAAGGCACAATGGCGACTTAAATACAGGAAGGGTGAATCTTCTAAGAGTTTGTGGTTTAAGCGGCTCATGGGAGACCAGTATAAGATTCCGATGAACCAGTGCAGAATTACTGTATCAATTGGATTCTCATTGACCATGACACATAGAAATTGCAGCGGGATTGACTACAAAATGCACAATCCCGACTTATGTAAAAGAAGAGTGAATCTTCGACGGGTTTGTGATTTGAGCGGCTCCTGGGAGACCAGTATTAGACTCTGATGCACCAGTGCAGGTTGACTGTATCATTTGGGCCTTCACATTAACTATGAAACACATAAATTGCATCGGGATGGAATACAAAATGTACAATGCCGACTTATGTACAAGAAGAGTGAATCTTGTAAGAGTTTGTGACTTCAGCGGCTCCTGGGAGACGAGTATTAGATCCCGATGCACCAGTGCAGGATTACTGTATTCCTTGCACCTTCACATTGACCATGAAACACAGATATTGCATCGGGATTGAATACAAAACGGACAATGCCGACTTAAGTACAAGAAGGTGAATTTTCTAGAAGTTTGTGGTTTGAGCGGCTCCTGAGAGACCAGTATTAGATTTCGATTCGCCAGTGCAGGTTTACTGTGTCCCTTGGAGTTTCACATTGTGTAAGAAACACAGAAATTGCATCGGGATTGAATACAAAAGGCACAATGCCGACTTCAGTTCAACAAGAGTGAATCTTCTAAGCGTTTGTGGTTGGAGCGGCTCCTGGCAGACCAGGATTAGATTCCGATGCACCAGTGCAGGTTTACTGTATCCCTTGGACCTTCGCATTGACCATGAAACACAGAAATTGCATCGGGATTGAATGCTAAACTCACAATGCCAACTTAAGCACAAGAAATGTGAATCTTCGAAGAGTTTGTGCTTGGAGCGTCTCCTGGGAGACCTGTATTAGATTCCGATGCACCAGAGCACGTTTACTGTATCCCTCTGAACTTCACATTGACCATTGAACACAGTTATTGCAACGGGATTGAATACAAAGAGGACAATGCCGACTAAAGTACAAGAAGGTGAATTTTCTAAGAGTTTGTCGTTTGAGCGGCTCCTGAGAGGCCAGTTTTAGATTCCGATGCACCAGTGCAGGTTTACTATATCCCTTGGACCTTCACATTGACCACGAAACACAGACATCGCATAGGGATTGAATACAAAAGGCACAATGGCGACTTGAATACAAGAAGAGTGAATCATCTAAGAGTTTGTGGTTTGAGCGGCTCATGGGAGAGCAGTATTAGATTCCGATGAACCAGTGGCAGGTTTACTGTATCCCTTGGACATTCTCATTGAGCATGAAACATAGATATTCCATCGGTATTGAATACATAATGCACAATACCGACATATGTAAAAGAAGAGTGAATCTCCGAAGGGTTTGTGATTTGAGCGGCACCTGGGAAACCAGTATTAGATTCCGATGCACCAGTGCTGGTTGACTGTATCATTTGGGCTTTCACACTGACTATGAAACACAGAAATTGCATCGCGATTGAATACAAAATGCACAATGCCGACTTAAGTACAAGAAGAGTGAATCTTCTAAGAGTTTGTGACTTCAGCGGCTCCTGGGAGACCAGTATTTGTTTCTGATGCACCAGTGCACGATTACTGTATCCCTTGGACCTTCACATTGACCACGAATAACAGAAATTGCATCGGGATTGAATACAAAAGGCACAATGCCGACTTTAGTACAAGAAGAGTGAATCTTCTAAGAGTTTGTAATTTGAACGGCTACAGGGAGACCAGTATTAGATTCCGATTCACCTGTGCAGGTTTACTGTGTCCCTTGGACCTTCACATTGAGCATGAAACACAGAAATTGCATCGAGATTGAATGCAAAAGGGACAATGCCGACTTAAGTACAAGAAGAGCGAATCTTCTAAGAGTTTGTGGTTTAAGCGGCTCCTGGGAGACCTGTAATACGTTCCGATGCACCAGTGCAGGTTTACTGTATCCCTTGCACCTTCACATTGAACATGAAACATAGAAATTGCATTGGGATTGAATACATAAGGCACAATGCCGTCTTAAGTACAAGAAGACTGAATCTTCTATGAGTTTGTGCTTTGAGCGGCTCCTGGGAGACCAGTATTAGATTGCGATGCACCTGTGCAGGTAGACTGTATCACTTGGAACTTCACATTGACCATGAAACACAGAAATTGCATTTGCATTGAATACAAAAAGCACAATGCAGACTTAAGTACAAGAAGAGAGAATCTTGTAAGAGTTTGTACTTTGAACGGCTCCACGGAGACCAGAATTAGATTCAGTTCACCAGTCCAGGTTTACTGTATCCCTTGGACCTTCACATTGAGCAGGAAACACAGAAATTGCATCGGGAATGAATACAAAAAGGACAATGCCGACTTAGGTACAAGAAGAGTGAATTTTCTAAGAGTTTGTGGTTTGAGTGGCTCCTGGCTGAGCGGAATTAGATTCCGATGCACCGGTGCAGGCTTACTCCATCCCTTGGACCTTCCCATTGACCATGAAAGACAGAAATCGCATCGGGACTGAATACAAAACTCACAATGCCAACTTAAGCACAAGTAGTGTGAATCTTCGAAGACTTTAAGTTTTGAGCGTCTCCTGGGAGACCTGTATTAGATTCCGATGCACCAGTGCACGTTTACTGTATCCCTTTGACCTTCACATTGACCATGAAACACAGATATTGCATCGGGATTGAATACAAAACGGACAATGCCGACTTAGGTACAAGAGGGTGAATTTACTAAAAGTTTGTGGTTTGAGCCGCTCCTGAGAGACCAGTATTAGATTTGGATGCACCAGTGCAGGTTTACTGTATCCCTTGGACTTTCACATTGTGTAAGAAACACAGAAATTGCATCGGGATTGAATACAAAAGGCACAATACCGACTTAAGTACAAGAAGAGTGAATCTTCTAAGAGTTTGTGGTAGGGGCGGCTCCTGGCAGACCAGTATTAGAATCCGATGCACCAGTGCGGGTTTACTGTATCACTTGGACCTTCACATTGACCATGAAACACAGAAATTGCATCGGGATTGAATGCAAAACTCCCAATGCCAACTTAAGCACAAGTAATGTGAATCTCCGAAGGGTATGTGCTATGAGCGGCTCCTGGGAGACCAGTATTAGATTGCGATGCACCAGTGACAGTTGACTGCATTATTTGGGCCTTCACATTGACTATGAAACACAGAAATTGCATCGGGATTGAATACAAAATGCACAATGCCGACTTAAGTACAAGAAGAGTGAATCTTCTAAGAGTTTGTGACTTCAGCGGCTCCTGGGAGGCCAGTGTTAGATTCCGATGCACCAGTGCAGGATTACTGTATCCCTTGGATCTTCACATTGACCATGAAACACAGAAATTGCATCGGGATTGAATGCAAAACTCCCAATGCCAACTTAAGCACAAGTAATGTGAATCTCCGAAGGGTTTGTGCTTTGAGCGGCTCCTGAGAGACCAGAATTAGATTCCGATAACCACAGCAGGTTTACTGTATCCCTTGGACTTCCACATTGTGTAAGAAACACAGAAATTGCATCAAGATTGAATACAAAAGGCGCAATGCCGGATTAAGTACAAGGAGAGTGAATCTTCTAAGAGTTTGTGGTTTGAGCGGCTCCTGAGATACCAGTATTAGACTCCGATGCACCAGTGCAGATTTACTGTATCCCTTGGACCTTCACATTGACCATGAAACACAGAAATTGCATCGGCAATGAATACAAAAGGGACAATGCCGACTAAAGTACAAGTAGAATGAATCCGCTTGGAGTTTGTGCTTTCAGCGGCTCCTGGGAGACCAGTATTAGATTCCGATGCACCAGAGCAGGTTTACTGTATCCCTTGGACCTTCACATTGACCATGAAACACAGAAATCGCATCGGGATTGAATACAAAAGGCACAATTCCAATTTAAGTACAAGAAGAGTGATTCTTCTAAGAGTTTATGGTTGGAGCGGCTTGTGGTAGACCAGTATTAGATTCCGATGCACCAGTGCAGGTTGACTGTATCATTTGGACCTTCACATTGATTATGAAACACAAAAATTGCATCGGTATTGAATACAAAATCGACAATGCCGACTTAAGTACAAGAAGAGTGAATCTTCTAAGAGTTTGTGACTTCAGCGGCTCGTGGGTGGCCAGTGTTAGATTCCGATGCACCAGTGCAGGATTACTGTATCCCTTGGACCTTCACATTGAGCACGAATCACAGAAATTGCATCGGGATTGAATACAAAATGCACAATGCAGACTAAAGTACAAGAAGGTGAATTTTCTAAGAGTTTGTGGTTTGAGCGGCTCCTGAGAGACAAGTTTTAGATTCAGATGCACCAGTGCAGGTTTACTATACCCCTTGGACCTTCACATTGACCACGAAACACAGCCATCGCATCGGGATTGAATACAAAAAGCACAATGGCGACTTAAATACAAGAAGAGTGAATCTTCTAAGAGTTTGTGGATTGAGCGGCTCATGGGAGAGCAGTATTAGATTCCGATGAAACAGTGCAGGTTTACTGTATACCTTGGACATTCTCATTGAACATGAAACATAGATATTGCATCGGTATTGAATACAAAATGCACAATACCGACTTATGTGAAAGAAGAGTGAATGTCCGAAGGGTTTGTGTTTTGAGCGGCTCCTGGGAGACCAGTATGAGATTCCGATGCACCAGTGCAGGTTGACTGTATAATTTGGGCCGTCACATTGACTATGAAACACAGAAATTGCTTCGGGATTGAATACAAAATGCACAATGATGACTTAAGTACAAGAGGAGTGAATCTTCTAAGAGTTTGTGACTTCAGCGGCTCCTGGGAGACCAGTATTAGATTCCGATGCACCAGTGCAGGATTACTGTATCCCTTGGACCCTCACTTTGACCACGAATCACAGAAATTGCATCGGTATTGAATACAAAGGGCACAATGCCGACTTAAGTACAAGAAGGTGAATTTTCTAAGAGTTTGTGGTTTGAGCGGCTCCTGAGTGGCCAGAATTTAATTCCGATGCACCAGAGCAGGTTTATTGTATCTCTTGGACCTTCACATTGTGTATGAAACACAGAATTTGCATCGAGATTGAATACAAAAGGCACTATGCCGACTTAAGTACAAGAAGGTGAATTTTCTAAAAGTTTGTGGTTTGAGCGGCTCCTCAGATACCAGTATTAGATTCCGAAGCACCAGTGCAGGTTTACTGTATCCCTTGGACCTTCACGTTGACCATGAAACACAGAAATTGCATCGGGATTGAATACAAAAGGGACAATGCCGACTAAAGTACAAGTAGAATGAATACTCTTGGAGTTTGTGCTTTCAGCGGCTCCTGGGAGACCAGTATTAGACTCCGATGCACCAGTGCAGGTTTACTGTATCCCTTGGACCTTCACATTGACCATGGAACACAGATATCGCATCGGGATTTAATACAAAAGGCACAATGCCGATTTAAGTACAAGAAGAGTGAATCTTCTAAGAGTTTGTGGTTGGAGCGGCTTGTGGAAGACCAGTATTAGATTCCGATGCACCAGTGCAGGTTGACTGTATCATTTGGAACTTCACATTGATTATGAAACACAGAAATTGCATCGGGATTGAATCCAAAATGGACAATGCCGACTTAAGTACAAGAAGAGTGAATCTTCTAAGACTTTGTGACTTCAGCGGCTCCTGGGAGGCCAGTGTTACATTCCGATGCACCAGTGCATGGTAACTGTATCCCATGGACCTTCACATTGAGCACGAATCACAGATATTGCACCGGGATTGAATACAAAAGGCACAATGCCGACTTTAGTACAAAAAGGTGAATTTTCTAAGAGTTTGTGGTTTGAGCGGCTCCTGAGTGGCCAGAATTTAATTCCGATGCACCAGAGCAGGTTTATTGTATCTCTTGGACCTTCACATTGTGTATGAAACACAGAATTTGCATCGAGATTGAATACAAAAGGCACTATGCCGACTTAAGTACAAGAAGGTGAATTTTCTAAAAGTTTGTGGTTTGAGCGGCTCCTCAGATACCAGTATTAGATTCCGATGCACCAGTGCAGGTTTGCTGTATCCCTTGGAACTGCACATTGACCATGAAACACAGAAATTTCATCGGGATTGAATACAAAAGGGACAATGCCGATTAAAGTACAAGTAGAATGATTCCTCTTTGAGTTTGTGCTTTCAGCGGCTCCTGGGAGACCAGTATTAGATTCCGATGCACCAGTGCAGGTTTACTGTATCCCTTGGACCTTCACATTGACCATGAAACACAGTTATCGCATCGGGATTGAATACAAAAGGCACAATGCCGATTTACGTACAAGAAGATTGAATCTTCTAAGAGTTTGTGGTTGGAGCAGTTTTTGGCAGACCAGTATTAGATTCCGATGCACCAGTGCAGGTTGACTGTATCATTTGGACCTTTACATTCACCATGATACACAGAAATTACATCGGCATTGAATACATAAGGCACAATCCCGACTTAAGTACAAGAAGAGTGAATCTTCTAAGATTTTGTGCTTTGAGCGGCTCCTGGGAGGCCATTATTACATTCCGATGCACCAGTTCAAGTTGACTGTATCATTTGGACTTCCACATTGACCATGATACACAGAAATTGCATCGGGATGGAACACATAAGGAACAATGCCGACATATGTACAAGAAGAGTGAATCTTCTAAGAGTTTGTGGTTGGAGCGGCTCCTGGCAGACCAGTATTAGATTCCGATGCACCAGTGCAGGTTTACTGTATCCCTTGGACCTTCACATTGACCATGAAACACAGAAATTGCATCGGGATTGCATACAAATCTCACAATGCCGACCTAAGTACAAGAAGGTGAATTTTCTAAGAGTTTGTGGTTTGAGCGGCTCCTGAGAGACCAGTTTGAGTTTCCGAAGCGCCAGTGCAGGTTTACTGTATCCCTTGGACCTTCACATTGACCATGAAACACAGACCGTGCATCGGGATTGTATACAAGAAGCACAATGACGACTTAAATACAAGAAGAGTGAAGCTTCTAAGAGTTTGTAGTTTGAGCGGCTCATGGGGGAGCAGTATTAGATTCCGATGAACCAGTGCAGGTTTACTGTATCCCTTGCTCATTCTCATTGACTATGAAACATCGAAATTGCATCGGGATTGAATACAAATTCCACAATACCGACTTATGTAAAAGAAGAGTGAATCTTCGAAGAGTTTGTATTTTGAGCGGCTCCTGGGAGACAAGTATTAGATTCCGATACACCAGTGCAGGTTCACTGTATCATTTGGACCTTCACATTGATTATGAAACACAGAATTTGCATCGGGATTGAATACATAATGCACAATGCTGGCTTAAGTACAAGAAGAGTGAATCTTCTAAGAGTTTGTGACTTCAGCGGCTCCTGGGAGACCAGTATTTGATTCCGATGCACCAGTGCAGGTTGACTGTATCATTTGGACCTCCACATTGACCATGATACACAGAAATTGCATAGGAAATGGATAAAAAAGTCACAATGCCAACTTAAGCAGAAGTAGTGTGACCTTCGAAGATTTTGTGCTTTGAGCGGCTCGTGGGAGACCAGTAGTAGATTCCGATGCACCAGTGCACGTTGATTGTATCATTTAGAAATTTACATTGACTATGAAACACAGAAATTGCATCGGGATTCAATACAAAATGCACAATGCGGACTTAAGTAAAGGAAGGTTAATTTTCTAAGAGTTTGTGGTTTGAGCGGCTCCTGAGAGACATGTATTAGATTCCGATGCACAAGTGCAGGTTTACTGCATCCCTTGGACCTTCACGTTGACCATGAAACACAGAAATCGAATCGGGATTGAATACAAAAGGCACAATGCCGACTTAAGTACAAGAAGGGTGAATCGTAGAAGAGTTTGTGCTTCGAGTATCTCCTGGGAGACCTGTATTAGATTCCGTTGCACCAGTTCACGTTTACCGTATCCCTTTGAACTTCACAATGACCATGAAACACAGATATTGCATCGGGATTGAATACAAAAGGGGCAATGCGGACTTAAGTACAAGTAGAGTGAATTTTCTAAGAGTTTGTGGTTTGAGCGGCTCGTCGGAGACCAGTATTAGATTCCGATGCACCAGTCCAGGATTACTGTACCCCTTGGACCTTCACTTTGACCATGAAACACAGAAATCGCATCGGGATCGAACACAAAATGCACAATGCCGACTTAAGGACAAGAAAAGTGAATCTTCAAAGAGTTTGTGGTTTTGAGCGGCTCTTGGGAGACCAGTATTAGATTCCGATGAAGCAGTGCAGGTTTCCTGTATCCCTTGGACCTTCACATTGACCATGAAACACAGAAATTGCATAGGGATTGAATACAAAAGGGGCAATGCCGTCTTCAGTACAAGAAGAATGAATCTTCTAGGAGTTTGGGCTTTCAGCGGCTCCTGGGAGACCAGTATATGATTCCGATGCACCAGTGCAGGTCGACTGTATCTTTCGGACCTTCGCATTGACCATGAAACACAGAAATTGCATCGGGAAAGAATACAAAAGGGATAACGCCGACTTAAGTACAAGAAGAATGAATACTCCTGGAGTCTGTGCTTTCAGTGGCTCCTGGAAGACCAGTATTAGATTCCGATGCAGCAGGGCAGGTTTACTGTATCCCTTGGACTTTCACATTGACCGTGAAACACAGAAATTGCATTGGGATTGAATACAAAAGGCACAATGCCGACTTAAGTACAAGACGAGTGAATCTTCTAAGAGTTTGTACTTTGAACGGCTCCAGGGTGACCAGTATTAGATTCCGAATCACCAGTACAGCTTTACTCTATCATTTGGACCTTCAGATTGAGCATGAAACACAGACATTGCATCGGGATTGAATACAAAAGGGGCAATGCGGACTTAAGTACAACTAGAGTGAATTTTCTAAGAGTTTGTGGTTTGAGCGGCTCCTCGGAGACCAGTATTAGATTCCGATGAACCAGTGCAGGTTTCCTGTATCCCTTGGACCTTCACATTGACCATGAAACACAGAAATTGCATAGGGATTGAATACAAAAGGGGCAATGCCGTCTTCAGTACAAGAAGAATGAATCTTCTAGGAGTTTGTGCTTTCAGCGGCTCCTGGGAGACCAGTATATGATTCCGATGCACCAGTGCAGGTCGACTGTATCTTTCGGACCTTCGCATTGACCATGAAACACAGAAATTGCATCGGGAAAGAATACAAAAGGGATAACGCCGACTTAAGTACAAGAAGAATGAATACTCCTGGAGTCTGTGCTTTCAGTGGCTCCTGGAAGACCAGTATTAGATTCCGATGCAGCAGGGCAGGTTTACTGTATCCCTTGGACTTTCACATTGACCGTGAAACACAGAAATTGCATTGGGATTGAATACAAAAGGCACAATGCCGACTTAAGTACAAGACGAGTGAATCTTCTAAGAGTTTGTACTTTGAACGGCTCCAGGGAGACCAGTATTAGATTCCGAATCACCAGTACAGCTTTACTCTATCATTTGGACCTTCAGATTGAGCATGAAACACAGACATTGCACCGGGATTCAACTCAAAAGGGACAATGCCGACTTAAGTACAATAAGAGTGAATCTTCTAAGACTTAGTGGTTTGAGCGGCTCCTGGAAGACCAGTATTAGATTCCGATGCACCAGTAAAGGATTACTGTATCCCTTGGACATTCACATTGACTATGAATCACAGAAATTGCATCGGGATTGAATACAAAAGGGACAATGCCGACTTATGTACAAGAAGGTGAATTTTCTAAGAAATTGTGGTTTGAGCGGCTCCTGGGAGACCAGTATTTAATTCCGATGCACCGTTGCAGGTTTACTGTATCCCTTGTACCTTCACATTGCACATGAAACACAGAAATCGCATCGAGATTGAATACAAAAGGGACAATGCCGACATAAGTACAAGAAAGTCAATTTTCTAAGATTTTGTGATTTGAGCGGCTTATGGGAGACCAGTATTAGATTCCGATGCACCAGTGCGGGTTGACTGTATCATTTGGACCTTCACATTGACCATGAAACACAGACATTGCATCGGGATTGAATACAATAGGGACAATGCCGACTTAAGTACAGGTAGAAAGGATCCTCTAGGAGTTTGTGCTTTCAGCGGCTCCTGGGAGACCAGTATTAGATTCCGATCCACCAGTGGAGATTTAATGTATCTTTTGGACAATCACATTGACTATGAAACATAGAAATCGCATCGGGATTGAATAGAAAAGGCACAATGCAGACTTAAATACAAGAAGCATGAATCTTCTAAGGGTTTGTGCTTTGGGCGGCTCCTGGGAGACCAGTGTTAGATTGCGATGCACCAGTGCAGGTTGACTGTATCATTTGAACCTTCACATTGACTATCAAACACGGAAATTGCATCGGGTTTGAATACAAAAGGCACAAACCCGACTTAAGTACAAGAAGAGTGAATTACTAAGAGTTTGTGGGTTGAGCGGCTCCTGGCAGTCCAGTATTAGATTCCGGTGCACCAGTGCAGGTTTACTGTATCCCTTGGACATTCACATTGACCATGAAACAGAGAAATTGCATTGGGATTGAATACAAAACCCACATTCCGAACTTCAGCACACGAAGTGAGATTCTTAGAAGCGTTTGTGCTTTGAGCGTCTCCTGGGAGACCTGTATTAGATTCCGATGCACCGGTGCACGTTTACTGTATCCCTTGGACCAACACATTGACCATGAAACACAGAAATTGCATCGTGATTGAATACAAAAGGGACAATGCCGACTTAAGTTCAAGAAGGTGAATTTTCTAAGGGTTTGTGGTTTGAGCGGCTCCTGGGAGACCAGTATTGGATTCTCATGCACCAGTGCAGGTTTACTGTATCCGTTGTACCTTCACATCGACCATGAAACACATAACTCGCATCGGGATTGAATAGAAAAGGCACAATGCCGATTTAAGTGCAAGAAGAGTGAATCTTCAAAGAGTTTGTGGTTTGAGCGGCTCATGGGAAACCAGTATTAGATTCCGATGAACCAGTGCAGGTTTACTGTACCCCTTGGACATTCTCATTGACCATGAAACATAGAAATTGCAACGGAATTGAATACAAAATGCACAATACCGACTTAAGTACAAGAAGAGTGACTCTTCTAAGAGCTTGTGCTTTGAGCCTCTCCTGGGGGACCAGTATTAGATTCCGATGCACCAATGCAGGTTGACTGTATCATTTGGACCTTCAAATTGACCATGAAACACAGGAATTGCATCGGGACCGAATACAATAGGGACAATGCGGACTTAATTACAAGAAGAGTGAATTTTCTAAGAGTTTGTGCTTTGAGCTGCGCCTCGGAGACCAGTATTCGATTCCGATGCACCAGTGCAGGTTTACTGTATCCCTTGGACCTTCAAATTGACCATGAAACACAGAAATTGCATCGGGATTGAATACAAAACACACAATGCCATATTAAGTACAAGAAGAGTGAACTTTCTAAGAGTTTGTGCTTTGAGCGGCTCCTCGGAACCCAGTATTAGATTCCGATGCACCTGTGTAGGCTTACTGTATCCCTTGGACCTTCACATTGACCATGAAACACAGAAATTGCATCGGGATGGAATACGTAAGGGACAATGCCGACTCAAGTACAAAAGGAGTGAATTTTGTAAGAGTTTGTGATTTGCGCGGCTCCTGGGAGACCAGTATTTGATTCCGATGCACCAGAGCAGGTTTACTGTATCCTTTTGACTTTCACATTGACCATGAAACACAGAAATTGCATCGGCATTGAATACAAACGGGAAAATGCCGACATAAGTACAAGACGAATGAATCCTCTACGAGCTTTTGCGTTCAGCGGCTCCTGGGAGACCAATATTAGATTCCGATGAACCAGTGCAGGTTTACTGTATCCCTTGGACCTTCACATTGACCATGAAACACAGAAATCCCATCGGGATTGAATACAAAAGGCACAATTTCGACTTAAGTACAAGAAGAATGAATCTTCTAGGAGTTTGTGATTTTTGCGGCTCCTGGGAGACCAGTATTAGATTCCGATGCACCAGTGCAGGTTTACTGTATCCCTTGGACCTTCACATTGCCCATGAAACACAGAAATTGCATCGGGATTGAATACAAAAGCACAATGCCGACTTCAGTAGAAGAAGAGTGAATCTCATAAGGGTTTGTGCTTTTGAGCGGCTCCTGGGAGACCAGTATAAGATTGCGATGCACCAGTGCAGGTTGACTGTATCATTTGAACCTTCACATTGACTATCAAACACTGAAATTGCTTCGGGATTGATTACAAAAGGCACAATGCCGACTTAAGTACAAGAAGAGTGAATCTTCTAAGAGTTTGTGGTTTGGGCGGCTCCTGGCAGACCAGTATTAGATTCCGATGCACCAGTGCTTCTTTACTGTATCCCTTGGACCTTCAGATTGACCATGAAACACAGAAATTGCATCGGGATAGAATACAAAACTCACAATGCCAACTTAAGCACAAGTAGTGTGAATCTTCGAAGAGTTTGTGCTTTGAGCGTCTCCTGGGAGACCTGTATTAGATTCCGATGCACCAGTGCACGTTTACTGTATCCCTTTGACCTTCACATTGACCATGAAACACAGAAATTGCATCGGGACCGAATACAATAGGGACAATGCCGACTTAATTACAAGAAGAGTGAATTTTCTAAGAGTTTGTGCTTTGAGCTGCGCCTCGGAGACCAGTATTGGATTCCTATGCACCAGTGCAGGTTTACTGTATCCCTTGGAGCTTCACATTCACCATGAAACACAGAAATTGCATCAGGATGGAATACATAAGGGGCAATGCCGACTTAAGTACAAGAAGAGTGAATCTTCTAAGACTTTGAGCTTTGAGCGGCTCCTGGGTGTCCAGTATTAGATTCCGATGCACCTGTGCAGGATTACTGTATCCCTTGGACCTTCACAATGACCATGAAACACAGAAATATGCATTGGGATTGAATACAAAAAAGGACAATTCCGACTTAAGTACAGGAAGAGTGAATCTTCTAAGAGTTTGTGCTTTGAGCGGCTCCTCGGAAACCAGTATTAAATTCCGATGCACCTGTGCAGGTTTACTGTATCCCTTGGACCTTCACATTGACCATGAAACACAGAAATTGCATCGGGATGGAATACGTAAGGGACAATGCCGACTCAAGTACAAGAGGAGTGAATTTTGTAAGAGTTTGTGATTTGCGCGGCTCCTGGGTGACCAGCATTAGATTCCGATGCACCAGTGCAGGTTTACTGTATACCTTTGACCTTCACATTGACCAAGAAACACAAAAATCGCATCGGGATTGAATACAAAAGGGACAATGCCGGCTTAAGAACATGAAGAGTGAGTCTTCTAAGAGTTTGTGATTTGAGAGGCTCATCGGAGACCAGTATTAGATCCGATTCACCAGTGCAGGTTTGCTGTATCCCTTGGCCCTTCACATTGACCATGAAACACAGAAGTAGCGTGGGGATTAAATAACTACGGCACAATGCCGACTTAAGTACAAGAAGAGTGAATCTTCTAAGAGTTTGTGCTTTGAGCGGCTCTTGGGAGACCAGTATTAGATTTCGATGCACCAGTGCAGATTTACTGTATACCTTGGACCTTCACATGGACCATGAAACACAGATATTGCATCGGGATTGAATACAGAAGGCACAATGCCAACTTAAGTACAAGAAGATTGAATCTTCAAAGAGTTTCTGGTCTGGGCGGCTCCTGGGAGACCAGTATTAGATTCCGTTGCACCAGTGCAGGTTTACTGAATCCCTTGGACCTTCACATTGACCATGATACACAGAACTTTCATCGGGATTGAATACAAAAGGTACAATGCCGACTTATGTACAAGAAGAGTGAATTTTCTAAGAGTTTGTGGTTTGAGCCGCTCCTGGAGGAAAAGTGTTAGATTCCGATGCACCAGTTCAAGTTTACTGTATCCCTTGGACCTTCCAATTGGCCATGAAACACAGAAATTTCATCAGAATTGAATACAAAAGGGACAATGCCGACTTAAGTACAAGAAGAGTTAATCATCTAAGTGTTTGTGTTTTGAGCGGCTCTTGGGAGACCAGTATTAGATTCCGATGCACCAGTGCTGGTTAACGATATCCCTTGGACCTTCACGTTGACCATGAAACACAGAATATGCATCGGGATTGGTTACAAAAGAGGCAATGCCGACTTAAGTACAAGATGACTGAATCTTCTAAGAATTTGTGCTTTGAGCGGCTCTTGGGAGACCGGTATTAAGTTCCGACGCACCAGTGCAGGTTTACTGTATCCCATGGACCTTCTCATTGAACATGAAACACAGATAATGCATTGGGATTGAATACAAAATGCACGATGCCGACATAAATACAAGAAGAGTGAATCTCTTCAGAGTTTGTGCTTTGAGCGGCTCCTGGGATACCAGTATTAGATTCCTATGCACCAGCGCAGGTTTACTGTATACCTTGGACTTTCACATTGACCATGAAACACAGAAATTGCATCGGGATTGAATACAAAAGGGACTGCCGACTTAAGTACAAGAAGAGTTAATCATCTAAGTGTTTGTGTTTTGAGCGGCTCTTGGGAGACCAGTGTTAGATTCCGATGCACCAGTGCAGGTTTACTGTATCCTTTGGGCATTCACATTGCCCATGAAACACAGAAATTGCATCGGGATTGAATACAAAATGCACAATGCCGACTTAAGTACAAGAAGAGTGAATCTTCTAAGAATTTGTGCTTTGAGCGGCTCCTGCTTAGACCAGTATTAGATTCTGTTTCACCAGTGCAAGTTTACTGTTTCCCTTGGACCTTCACATTGACCATGAAACACAGAAATCGCATCGTGATTGAATACTAGTGGGACAATGCCGCCTTAAGTACAAGAAGAGTGAATTTTCTAAGAGTTTATGTTTGAGCTTCTCCTGGGAGACCAGTATAAGATTCCGATGCACCAGTGCAGGATTACTGTATCCCTTGGCCCTTCACATTGACCATGAAACACAGAAATTGCATCGGTATTGAATACATAAGGCACAATGCCGACTTAAGTACCAGAAGAGTGAATCTTCTAAGAGTTTGTGCTCTGAGCAGCTCATGAGAGACCAGCACTAGATTCCGTTGCACCAGTGCAGGTTTACTGTGTCCCTTGGTCCTTCACACTGACCATGAATCACAGATATTGTATCGAGATTGAATACAATAGGGACAATGCCGAATTAAGTACAAGAAGAGTGAATCTCTTCGGAGTTTGTGCTATGAGCGGCTTCTGGGATACCAGTATTAGATTCCGATGCACCAGTGCAGGTTGGCTGTATCCCTTCGACCTTCACATTGACTAAGAAACACAGAAATTCAATCGCGATTGAATACAAAAGGCACAATGCCGTCTTAAGTACAAGAAGAGTTAATATTCTAAAAGTTTGTTCTTTGAGCGGCTCCTGGGAGACTAGTATTAGATTCCGTTGCACCAGTGCAGGTTTACTGTATCCCTTGGACCTTCACATTGACGATCAATCACAGAACTTGCATCGGGATTGAATACAAAAGGGACAATGCCGAATTATGTACAAGAAGAGTGAATTTTCTAAGAGTTTGTGGTTTGAGCGGTTCCTGGGAGAAAAGTGTTAGATTCCGGTGCACCAGTGCAAGTTTACTGTATCCCATGGACCTTCACATTGACCATGAAACACAGAATATGCATCGGGATTGAATACAAAAGAGAAAATGCCGACTTAAGTACAAGAGGACTGAATCTTCTAAGAGTTTGTGCGTTGAGCGACTCCTTGGAGACCTGTATTAGGTTCCGATGCACCAGTGCATGTTTACTGTATCCCTTGGTCCTTCAGATTGAACATGAAACACAGAAATTGCATCAGGATTGAATACAAAAGGGACTGCCGACTTAAGTACAAGAAGAGTGAATCTCCTAACGGTTTGTGCTTTCAGCGGCTCCTGGGAGACCAGTTTTAGATTTCGTCGCACCAGTGCATGTTTACTGTATCCCTTGGACCTTCTGATTGACCATGAAACACAGACATTGCATCAGGATTGAATACAAATTCGACAATGCCGACTTAAGTACAAGAAGGGTGAATCTTCTAAGAGATTGTGATTTGAGCGGTTCCTGGGAGACCAGTATTAGATTCCGATGCACCAGTGCAGGTTTACTGTATCCCTTGGTCCTTCACATTGACCATGGAACACAGATATTGCATCGGGATTGAATACAATAGGGACAATGCCGACTTAGGTTCAAGAAGAGTGAATCTCTTCAGTGTCTGTGCTTTAAGCGGCTCCTGAGATACCAGTATTAGATTCCGATGCACCAGTGCACGTTTACTGTATCCCTTCGACCTTCACATTGACCATGAAACACAGAAATTCCATCGCGATTGAATTCAAAAGCCACAATGCCGTCTTAAGTACACGAAGAGTGAATCTTCTAAGGGTTTGTGTTTTCAGCGTCTCCTGGGAGACCAGTATAATAATCAGATGCGTCAGTGCAGGTTTACTGTAGCATTTCGACCTTCACATTGACCATGAAACACAGAAATTGCATCGGGATTGAATACAAATTGGACAATGCCGACTTAATTACAAGAAGAGTGATTCTTCTAAGAATTTGTGCATTGAGCGGCTCCTGGGATACCGGTATTAGATTCCTACGCACCATTGCAGGTTGACTGTTTCCCTTGGACCATCACATTGACCATGAAACACAGAACCCGCAGCGGGATTGTGTACAAAAGGGACAATGCCGACTTAAGTACAAGAGGAGTGACTTTTTTAACAGTTTGTGGTATGAGCGACTCCTGGGAGGAAAGTGTTAGATTCCGATGCACCAGTGCAAGTTTACTGTATCCCTTGGACCTTCACATTGACCATGAAACACAGAAACTGCATCGGGTTTAAATACAAAAGGGACTGCCGGCTTAAGTACAAGAAGAGTTAATCATCTAAGAGTTTGTGCTTTGAGCGGCTCTTCGGAGACCAGTATAAGATTCCGTTGCACCAGTGCAGGTTTACTGTATCCCTTGGACCTTCACATTGTCCATGAAACGCAGAAATTGCATTAGGACTGTATACAAAATGCACAATGCCGACTTAAGTACAAGAAGAGTGAATCTTCTAAGGGTTTGTGCTTTCAGCGGCTCCTTGGAGACCAGTTTTAGATTCCGTCGCACCAGTGCAGGTTTACTGTATCCCTTGGACCTTCTCATTGACCATGAAACACAGAAATTGCATCGGGATTGAATACAAAATGGACAATGCCGACTTAAGTACAAGAAGGGTGAATCTTCAAAGAGTTTGTGATTTGAGCGGTTCCTGAAAGACCAGTATTAGATTCCGATGCACCAGTGCTGATTAACTGTATCCCTCGGACCTTCACTATGACCGTGAAACACAGAAATTACATCGGGATTGCATACAAAAGAGACAATGCCAACTTAAGTACAGGAAGATTAAATCTTCTAAGACTTTGTGCCTTGTGCGGCTCCTGGGAGACCAGTATTAGATTCTGATGCACCAGTGCAGGTTTACTGTATCCCTTGGTCCTTCACATTGACCATGAAACACAGATATTGCATCGGGATTGAATACAATAGGGACGATGCCGACTTAAGTTCAAGAAGAGTGAATCTCTTCAGTGTCTGTGCTTTGAGCGGCTCCTGGGATACCAGTATTAGATTCCAGTGCACCAGTGCACGTGTACTGTATCCCTTCGACCTTCACATTGACCATGAAACACAGAAATTCCATCGCGATTGAATTCAAAATGCACAAAGCCGTCTTAAGTACAAGAAGAGTGAATCTTCTAAGAGTTTGTGCTTTCAGCGTCTCCTGGGAGACCAGTATTATATTCAGATGCACCAGTGCAGGTTTACTGTAGCAATTGGACCATCACATTGACCATGAAACACAGAAATTGCATCGGGATTGAATACAAAAGGGACAATGCCGACTTAAGTATAAGAAGAGTGAATTTTCTATGAAGTTTGTGGTTTGAGCGGCTCCTGGGAGAAAAGTGTTAGATTACGGTGCACCAGTGCAGGTTTACTGTATCCCTTGGACCATCCCATTGACCATGAAACACAGAAATTGCATCGGGACTGAATACAAAAGAGACAATGGCGACTTAAGTACAGGAAGACTGAATCTTCTAAGAGATTGTGTTTGAGCGGCTCCTGGGAGACCAGTATTAGATTCCGACGCACCAGTGCAGGTTTACTGTATCCCTTGGTCCTTCACAATGACCATGAAACACAGATATTGCATCGGGATTGAATACAAATGGGAATATGCCGACTTAAATACTAGAAGAATGATTCTCTTCAGAGTCTGTGTTTTAAGCGGCTCCTGGAATACCAGTTTTAGATTCCGATGCACCAGTGCTGGTTTACTGTATCCCTTGGACCTTCACATTGATCATGAAACACAGAAATTACATCGGGATTGAATACAAAAGAGACTGCCGACTTAAGTACAAGAAGAGTTAATCATCGAGGAGTTTGTGCTTGGAGCGGCTCTCTGGATACCAGTATTAGATTCCAATGCACCAGTACAGGTTTGCTGTACCCCTTGGACCTTCACATTGACCATGAAACGCTGAAATTACATTGGGATTGAATATAAATGGGACAATGCCAAATTAAATACAAGAAGAGTGAATCTTCTAAGAGTTTGTGCTTTGAGCTGCTCCTGGGAGAAGAGTATTAGATTCCGATCCACAAGTGCAGGTTTAATGTATCCCTTGCACTTTCACATTGACCATGAAACACAGAAATTGCATCGGGATTGAATACAAAAGGGACAATGCCGACTTAAGTACAAGAAGGGTGAATCCACTAAGAGTTTGTTGTTTGAGCGGCGCCTGAGAGACCAGTATTAGATTTCGATGGACCAGTGCTGATTAACTGTATCCCCTGGACCTTCACATGACAATGAAACACAGAAATTACATCGGGATTGAATACGAAGGAGACCATGCCGACTTAAGTACAAGAAGAGTGAATCTTCTCAGAGTGAGTGCATTAAGCGGCTCCTGGGAGACCAGTATTAGATTCCGATGCACCTGTGCTGGTTTAGTGTATCCCTTGGACCTTCACATGGACCTCCAAACACAGAAATTGCATCGGGAGTGAGTACAAAGGGCACAATGACGACTTAAGTACAAGAAGAGTGAATATTCTAAGAGTTTGTCGTTTGAGCGGCTCCTGGCAGACCAGTATTAGATTCCGATGCACCAGTGCAGGTTTACTGAATCCCTTGGACCTTCACATTGACCATGAAACACAGAAATTGCATCGGGATTGAATACAATAGGACTGCCGACTTAAGTACAAGAAGTGTTAATCATTTAAGAGTTTGTGCTTTGAGCGGCTCCTGGGAGATCAAAATTAGATTCCGATGCACCAGTGCAGGTTTAATGTATCCTTTGGACCTTCACATTGACCATGAAATGCAGAAATTGCATCGGAATTGAATACAAAATGCACAACGCCGACTTACGTACAAGAAGAGTGAATCTTCTAAGAGTTTGTGCTTTGAGCGTCTCCTGGGAGACCAGTATTATATTCAGATGCACCAGTGCAGGTTTACTGTAGCAATTGGACCATCACATTGACCATGAAACACAGAAATTGCATCGGGATTGAATACAAAAGGGACAATGCCGACTTAAGTATAAGAAGAGTGAATTTTCTATGAAGTTTGTGGTTTGAGCGGCTCCTGGGAGAAAAGTGTTAGATTACGGTGCACCAGTGCAGGTTTACTGTATCCCTTGGACCATCCCATTGACCATGAAACACAGAAATTGCATCGGGACTGAATACAAAAGAGACAATGGCGACTTAAGTACAGGAAGACTGAATCTTCTAAGAGATTGTGTTTGAGCGGCTCCTGGGAGACCAGTATTAGATTCCGACGCACCAGTGCAGGTTTACTGTATCCCTTGGTCCTTCACAATGACCATGAAACACAGATATTGCATCGGGATTGAATACAAATGGGAATATGCCGACTTAAATACTAGAAGAATGATTCTCTTCAGAGTCTGTGTTTTAAGCGGCTCCTGGGATACGAGTTTTAGATTCCGATGCACCGGTGCTGGTTTACTGTATCCCTTGGACCTACACATTGATCATGAAACACAGAAATTACATCGGGATTGAATACAAAAGAGACTGCCGACTTAAGTACAAGAAGAGTTAATCATCGAGGAGTTTGTGCTTGGAGCGGCTCTCTGGATACCAGTATTAGATTCCAATGCACCAGTGCAGGTTTGCTGTATCCCTTGGACTTCACATTGACCATGAAACGCTGAAATTGCATTGGGATTGAATATAAATGGGACAATGCCAAATTAAATACAAGAAGAGTGAATCTTCTAAGAGTTTGTGCTTTGAGCTGCTCCTGGGAGAAGAGTATTAGATTCCGATCCACAAGTGCAGGTTTAATGTATCCCTTGCACTTTCACATTGACCATGAAACACAGAAATTGCATCGGGATTGAATACAAAAGGGACAATGCCGACTTAAGTACAAGAAGGGTGAATCCTCTAAGAGTTTGTTGTTTGAGCGGCGCCTGAGAGACCAGTATTAGATTTCGATGGACCAGTGCTGATTAATTGTATCCCCTGGACCTTCACATGACAATGAAACACAGAAATTACATCGGGATTGAATACGAAGGAGACGATGACGACTTAAGTACAAGAAGAGTGAATCTTCTCAGAGTGAGTGCATTAAGCGGCTCCTGGGAGACCAGTATTAGATTCCGATGCACCTGTGCTGGTTTAGTGTATCCCTTGGACCTTCACATCGACCTCCAAACACAGAAATTGCATCGGGAGTGAGTACAAAGGGCACAATGCCGACTTAAGTACAAGAAGAGTGAATATTCTGAGAGTTTGTCGTTTGAGCGGCTCCTGGCGGACCAGTATTAGATTCCGATGCACCAGTGCAGGTTTACTGAATCCCTTGGACCTTCACATTGACCATGAAACACAGAAATTGCATCGGGATTGAATACAAAAGGCACAATGCCGACGTAAGTACAAGCAGAGTGAATCTCCTAAGAGTTTGTGCTTTGAGCGGATCCTGGGAGACCAGTATTAGATTCCGATTAACCAGTGCAGGTTTACTGTATCCCTTGGACATTCACATTGACCATGAAACACAGGGATTGCTTCGGGATTGAATACAAAAGGGACAACGCCTCTTTAAGAACAAGAAGACTGAATCTTCTAAGAGTTTGTGCTTTGAGCTGCTTCTTGGAGGCCAGTATTAGATTACGCTGCATCAGTGCAGGTTTACTGTATCGCTCGGACCTTCACATTGACCATGAAACACAGAAATTGCATTGGGATTGATTACTAAAGGCACAATGCCAACTTAAGTACAAGAAGAGTGAATTTCTTCAGAGTCTGTGTATTGAGCGGCTCCTGGCATACGTTTATTAGATTCTGATGCACCAGTGTAGGTTTACTGTATCCCTTCGACCTTCAGATTGACCACGGAACACAGAAATTCCATCGCGATTGAATTCAAAAGGCACAATGCCGTCTTAAGTACAAAAAGAGTGAATCTTCTAAGAGTTTGTGCTTTGAGCGTCACCTGGGAGACCAGTATTAGATTCCGATGCACCAGTGCACGTATACAGTATCCCTTGGACCTTCACATTGACCATGAAACACAGAAATTGCATCGGGATTGAATACAAATGGAACAATGCCGAATTATGTACAAGAAGAGTGAACCTTCCAAGAATTTGTGCATTGAGCGGCTCCTGGGAGACCGGTATTAGATTCCGATGCACCTGTGCTTGTTTAGTGTATCCCTTGGACATTCCCATTGACCATGATACACAGATATTGCATCGGGATTGAATACAAACGAGACAATGGCGACTTAAGTACAAGAAGACTGAATCTTCTAAGAGTTTGTGCTTTGAGCGGCTACTGGGAGACCAGTATTAGGTACCGACGCACCAGTGCAGGTTTACTGTATCCCTTGGTCCTTCACATTGACCATGAAACACAGATATTGCATTGGGATTGAATACAAAAGGGAATATACCGACTTAAGTACAAGAAGAATGAATCTCTTCAGAGTTTGTGTTTTGAGCGGCTCCTTGGATACCAGTATTAGATTCTGATGCACCAGAGCAGGTTTCCTGTATCCCTTGGACCTTCACATTGATCATGAAACACAGAAATTGCATCGGGATTGAATACAAAATGACTGCCGATTTAAATACAAGAAGAGTTAATCATCGCAGAGTTTGTGCTTGGAGCGGCTCTTGGGAGACCTGTATTAGATTCCGATGCACCAGTGCTGGTTTACAGTATCCCTTGGACCTTCACATTGACCATGAAACGCAGAACTTACATCGGGATTGAATATAAATGGGGCAATGCCGACTTAAGTACAAGAAGAGTGAATCTCTTCAGAAATTGTGCTTTGAGCGGCTCCTGGCAGACCAGTATTAGTATTTAATGCACCAGTGCAGGTTTACTGTATCCCTTGGACTTTCACATTGACCATGAAACACAGAAATTGCACCGGGATTGAACACAAAAGGTACAATGTCGACTTAAGTACAAGGGGGGTGAATCTTCTAAGAGTTTGTGCTTTGAGCGGCTCCTGGGAGACCAGTATTAGATTCCGATGCACCAGTACTGATTATCTGTATCCCGTGGACCTTCACATGACCATGAAACACAGAAATTACATCGGGATTGAATACAAAAGGAACAATGCCGACTTAAATACAAGAAGAGTGAATCTTCTCAGAGTATGTGCATTGAGCGGCTCCTGGGAGACCAGTGTTAGATTCCGATGCACCTGTGCTGGTTTAGTGTAACCCTTGGACCTTCACATGGACCTCCAAACACAGAAATTGCATCGGGATTGAATACAAAAGGGACTGCCGACTTAAGTACAAGATGTGTTAATCATCTTAGAGTTTGTGTTTGAGCGGCTCCTGCGAGACCAGTATTAGATTCCGATGCACCAGTGCAGGTTTAATGTATCCCTTGGACCTTCACATTGACCATGAAACGCAGAACTTGCATCAGGATTGAATACAAAATGCACAATGCCGACTTATGTACAAGAAGAGTGAATCTTCTAAGAGTTTGTGCTTTGAGCGGCTCATGGGAGACCAGTATTAGATTCCCAAGCACCAGTACAGGTTTACTGTATCCCTTGGAATTTCACATTGACCATGAAGCACAGAGAATGCATCGGGATAGAATACAAATGGGACAATGCCTACTTAAGAACAAGAAGACTGATTCTTCTAAGAGCTTGTGCTTTGAGCGGCTTCTCGGAGACCAGCATTAGATTGCGATGCACCAGTGCAGGTTTTCTGTATCCCTTGGACGTTCACATTAACCATGAAACATAAAAATTATATCGGGAGTGAATACAAATTGCACAATGCCGACTTAAGTACAAGAAGAGTGAATCTTCTAAGAGTTTGTGCCTTCAGCGGCTCCTTGTAAGGCCGGAAATGCATATCCTCCTATTTCCATCTATTGTACTATTATTTTTTTCCTTGTTTTGTTACCGCAAGATATGACATTTCTGTCTCTTTATATATTGTAATTGCTTTACTGTTTGGATATATATATATTTATGCACTCATGTCGATGTATAATTGGTTTGTTTCGTAAATATTATTTGTATTTTTACGCTGGGTCTTGCCTAGGGAAAACTGCTATCGAACGATTACGTCGATAGGTCGTGTGACGAATCAAAGTGTGTAGGATCTTTGGTAGTGTTAACTCTACCGCGTGGAGCGCGGGCAGAGCAGTGAGAGTCTGGCGGGGGTAGCGAGTGGAGCAGGTGTTGTGTGACGCTCCCGCGAGTTGCCGCGCTTTCGGGGTTTGGCAGCATGTAATTGCGCTCGACTCGCGATGATAGTTTCTGACATGGTGTCGCGGACGGGAAGCATTAGCTGGCGCACATCAAGAGCCCGTTTCGCCTGGTGACCGTGTCGAGAAGGAGGCGCGCCAACATCCAGCTTCTGCAACAGCGACGGCCGACAATGAGTGACTGTCGCCACCTCCTCGATCGACGGCTTCAAAACTTCAATCAACCAACAAGGAAGACTAAAAGCACGTAAAGTTTCAGAACTGTATGGCAGACCTCAGCTTTTCAAATTGTTCCATTTGCCTCGCAAAATTACAGCAACTTAGCATGAACCTTTGTTGCTCATTGTCCCAATTGCATTGCCAAGCAGGGTCCCTTCCTTTTCCGAAATGAACCCGAGTGTCGTTGAAATTCAAACGCCAGCATTAAAAAATATAATTAGATTTCACTGCTTTAATTTCAAAGTTCAGTAGCTGGCTACAATATTTAGGTTACACGAGCACAAATTTAGAGTGCGAGTTTTGTTAGCATATTTTAGCTTACCTGTGACTGCAGCTCAGCTTGGTACGTACTAAATTTTACTATTGTTAATAGTTCAGAATCATTTAATTCAAGTTCAAAGTTAAATCTCTTGTTTCTAAATTGCATAGAGTCAAGTTGCTTTTGAAATGATTGTTGAGGTAGTCCAAGACTAACCGTATTTTACTGGATTTCGATGTGCTTCAGAAAGAAAGCTCACTATTAACTTCAGTCACTAAATTAACTTTCGATTTTCCGGTTTTATTAATTCTTTTGCTAAATTAAGTCAGAGTGTAGCGAAATTTATTACTTCTGACAAACTTTCAGTTTTCACACTACATGTGTCAACCTTCAGTTGCCACGCTTCTAGTGTTAATTATATGTGTAATAACCTTTCTTTTTCAGTTACTATAGTAATTGTCCTTAGGACTGGCGACCGTGATTTCCCCCAAATCTCAAATATCTAATTACCGCTAGTTAATTGTTAACGTAACGGCCGCACATTTACTTTCTTTATTAACTTTACCCCTTTTCAAAATTAATTTCCACCAGTTTCATTTGCATTTTTCCTTTCATTTAGATGTAACCCTTTCCTCCCTCTTTACCGATAGATTAACTTCGGTGACGATTGCTTTTCCCAAATTTCCATTAGGTACACGCGGTTTAATTTTTCACTGTCATTAAGGTCGATAAGTGAGGGGGGAGGTTACACGTGGCGACCTGGTAACAGGACAATCTTCAAATTTGAGGTTGTTCTGGACACGAATTTTGCATTGTGCAAATCTCGTAACAAAGTACTGGTTACGAAATGGTCGATACGTCAGCGAGAATATTCGTGTGAGGAATCCTAATTAGAGTTGAGATTTTGCATTTATATTGAAAATTATTAAAATGAGTGAAGGCAACAATTACCAAAATTTGGTAGACTTAGATACGGAACAATCGGTCGAACAGTGGGAAACGCGCACAGCGGTACCCATTGTTCCGGGGCAGGCGGCTAGCATGAAAGATGCGACCACCGAAACGCAACAAAGAGCAGAAATGGAATTCCAGACTTTAGAAAATGTTTCGGAATCGGAAGTGAAAATCAAATCTGAATCCCCTGATGACGAATACGGGGGGATAATGAAAGAGGAAGCCGCTACGGAAGTAAAACCGGTGGTTTCCGGGAATTTAACTGATTTATTGAATGTTTTGATTAACGAAATCAAGAGTCAATCGGCAGAAATTAAAGATCAGGCTGCCAAGCAAGAAGCTCAGGCTGCCGAGCAAGCAGCTCAGGCTGCCAAGCAAGTGGCTCAGTCTGAAAAAATTGAACGAATGCTAGACAATCAGAACAAAGCTATTAATGTTGTTAACAACAATGTTGAAGTTGTTAACACAAAAGTTGATAAAATCAAAGACGATATTGTCGTGATTTATACCGAAATCGGTTACCTTAAACAGGAAATGATAGGCGTTCAGGCGGAAATTGCGAGCATAAATACTCGTTTTGATTCCGAAATTAGCAGAATCGAGAAAAGTGTAGGAGACGCAGTTGCTCCGATCATCGAGAATAAGGTGACGGAACAAATTCAATTAGTGAGAAAAGAGGATCAACAGAATGTGGAAACTTTAAAGGCTTTAGTATCCGAAGTAGATACCAAAGTGACGAAGCAGGCTAACACCTGCGAAGAGAAAAAGAGGGAAGTGGAAACGCTTGCGACAACCACTTGCCAAGTGATTACGAGGGTGTCGGAATTAGAAAAGAAACGTGACGAAAAACAGAGCTATGTGCCAATCTGTGCACATAGTTCGGAGTTGTTGACGAAAGAGGAGCGGTTCGACCCCTTGAAAAAAGGCGGTATACACCCGACGGATTTCATTAAAAGTTGTGAAAGAGTTTTACCCAGATCATGGACTAATGAGAGAAAAATTAATGCGGTTATTGATGTGTTGGCTGGTGATGCCAAGCGTTGGGGCTTAAACCTCAACATTACGAACCTGACTTTTGACGAGTTTAAAAATTTGTTTCTGGCTGAATACTGGTCAGAGCAGAAACAGCAAGGTGTCTGGCGCGAATTTGTCGTATCGAGGCCTTTCGATGCGAATTCGCGCGTTTCGATGAAGGAGTTTTGTGAGGGCTGGATCCGCAAGTTGGCATATTTGCGTGATCGCCGCACGGAATCCGAAATAGTCTGGGAACACTACAAGAAGCTTCCAGATGATACAAAACGATACTAGGAAGCAATTACAGGACAATCAATGATTTCCTGGAAAGAGTGGAGGACGAGGACAATTGGCGCAATAATCGCGACAGTGGCAGAGGCCGTGGTAACAACAACGGGTACCACAGCAACCACAACAACGATAACCACGGGAATAATGCATACCGCAACCATGGCGGCAATAACAATAATGGTTCGGACCGTCATAACAATCGGTACAATGCAAATAATAACCGGAATGACGGAAACCAGTATCATACTAGCGTGATACGGGCTGCGCAGAATAGTAATAACGCCAGAGGGTGTGACCAGCCGCCTCAGCAGTATCCGGGGGGCGTATCTGCTGGGACGAGACAGGGAAACCATTAGCCGCGCCGGTGAGGGGCCGACCGGGCGTGGAGAAATTTTGGCGGCCCAATAACAGGAGAAAACCCAGGTGTCGTCGTTATGAAAATTCCGTATGGAATAATCAACGGCGGGAGAGTGTGCCAGTGTTAGGAGAAAGGAGTGCGCCCACAAGTAGTAGATCAGCTGTAGACACGGCAGTAGGAAGTACATTCACTGTCAGTGAGAACAATTTAAGTAGTGTTCCGGAAATCGATTATAAAGTGGCAGCTGTAATACCCACAGCGGAACTGGAGATTGAGTTTAAGAATGATTCGCAAGTGTTGAAAGAAGATCAGATGTCGGATAAAACGTCCGTCATCGAGCGAGGAGATGCAGAGAGGGATGAGGTCTGGTTAAGGCAGTTCGGTCGCTTATACGACGAACTAAGAGATTATAGGGGCCTGTACGGGAGAAGTGTTTATGGGGAGCGCGGGCAGGATTTGCCGCGTCTCGTCCCGCAGGAAGATAGTGATTGTGAAGTGATAGAAAGTTCTGGCCCTAACCGGCAGACTTTACTAGAAATAGTTGATGTTAATGGGGAGCACGAGCAAGATGCGTCGTGTTTCGTCCCGCAGGAGTTGAATGTTGAAGTAGTAACGGAAAGTTCTGGCCCTAACCGGCAGACTTTACCGAAAGTTGTAATGGTAGAAGTAGCCGACCCATCCGACGCGAACATCCAGTTTAAACATTGCGAGAGTATTAAGGAGAAAGATTACGAAAATTTTAGTGATAGCCGAACACGATTGGTAGAAAAGCACGTAGATTACAGCGTGTATGAGGTTAGAGCTGACATTATACGGTCAGAAGATAACAGTGTGGGTTGCGCAGATCTAGAGGAAGTAATTGCAGATACTACTGGGCACATGTCTCCAGGTAGATTGGCAGATGAGATCAATCTGATTAAAGAGGAATCAACGAAGGTGACAATTAGTGAATTGATAGCAAAGCAACACTCACTAGTTGACGAGTTACAGGAAAAGGTTTCGGTATTGGAGGCGACGCTACAGACTAAGCCTCAGGACAAACGTGTTGAAATTAAAACTGTATGTGAACAGAGGCTGAAAAAGCCGCCAGATAAACCGGATTTAGGATCAAAGCCGGATGGTTTTTTCTGGAATGACCTGGATATAGACGAGGATTTACTGTGGGAAAATAAAGAAACAGTCGAGGACAAGTGTAGACAGATAGTAGTGTCTGTTAATATGCACGACCTACAACTAAACGTGTTGATTGACACCGGTGCAGAATTGAGTGCTGTATCTGGGAAAATATTTGAGTTACTGAAAGATAGACCTGGCATCGTAGTTATGCCAGTAACAGGAGTGAAAATTATCGGTGCTACTGGGAAGGCCAGTAAACCGGTCACAAAACAGATTTTTGGCAACTTCGAGATATGTGGGGCACGATTTGAACAAGAGTTTGTCGTCGTGCCAGACTTAACTACGGAGGTAATTATTGGGTTAGATTGGCTATTAAAGTACCGTGCAGTGATTAATTGCGAAAGCAAAACTTTGACATGTACGTCACAAGATAAAACAATAGTAGTTCGTTTTGACGAGGCAGGAGACGGTGTGCATAGGCAATACCAGCCTATACACATTGTTAACTGGCCGGATGCTATTGACGTAGGTATGAATTTGAACTACTGTAATGTGAGGAATTTCGGCATTGACAACAGTGTAGAAAGTTTAGTGGAAGAGATAATCAAATTCTCTCCACGGATTGACATTAGTATTTGTGTGAAAAAAGATCGTTTGCGAGAAGTAATGAAGCTAAAAGCCGATGCTCGCATACGTCGTCATGACGCTAAAGCGCGTTTTGCTAAGTTTGCGATCGGAGACTTAGTACTTGTAAAAGCTCATGAGAAATCGAGCGAGATAGACAATGAAATCTCTAAATTTAAGTTTGTTTATAATGGACCATATAAAGTCATTGGTATACCTCACACAAATGCTTATTGCTTAGAGTATCCAAGCTCTGGAAAGCTATTAGGTATACGAAATATAATAGATTTGAAATTGTACCAACCTAGGATCGATTAATACCACACAATGGGTAATTTGTACAATATGTAAATATAGAGTGTAAGATTTAAGGTTTGCTAGATTGCCATGCTTTTGCCTGACCTAGAGGTCATTAAAGAAGTTGTAATTAATAAGTAATTTATGTTGATTAAATGATTTAAGAGTTACTGAATATTAATCAATTTAAAAATCCAAGCTGCTAGTTTAAGTTTTCAGCTGAGTCACAGTAGATTAAGCAATGTAAATATGATTTTGTAACTAGCTGTAAGATTCCATAAATATGTGATTTACTAGTCATTGCCGATGTACTTAGACGCTGTTTTAAGTTTCAGGCTAGTACATGCGTGTGATGATGGACAGTGTTGAGTTATCCGCTGTGATAGTGTTTATGGACTCCTTGAGATTACTCGGGAGTGAGTTTTTCCGAAAGAATTCATTGGAACGGACGTTCTGGAAACGCCGTCACAAGGGCGAGTGAGATCAAGCGTGCCGCACACGCGGGCGCAACAATACTGGCGAGGCGAGCCGCTGTCGGCTCTTGTGCCGCTGTTGGCTGTTGGGCCGCTGTCGGCATTCTTTGTACTTGCGAGTACGGAAGGCGGAATTGTTTTTCTTCCTGGACAGCTGAAAGAATTCTACTGTCAATATTTATGTTTTTTTCGATCTGATGTGTGTTATTTTCTTGTTTAGCGTTTAATGGACTCCCATGACGAGAATATTAATTATGAAAGGGTTATGTAAAAATGTGTATTCTATGTAATTAATTATTAATTTGCGTATTTTCATCTACCTGTTTTTATGACCATGTACTCTGATTAATTTTGTAAATAGTATTCCATTTCTTGATACTGTTGGGAATTTTGACAATTTTAGAATAGCTAAACCATTTTCTATGTTTTCTATGAATTTTAATATGTTGTCAACCTGTTTTATTTTGTGCAAGATGACAGAGTGGAATAAGATTAGGAGTGTCTCCACTCAATTATTATGGTCTAAAGAAATTCATTTATGCTTAATTAGACGAATGCTAAATTTTGTTGATGTTTTGAGCATATGCATTTCCGCTGTTTCTGTTTTGGGACATTTTCTGAGTCTGTTTACATTACACGAACATCCTCAGACAATGTGGGGCACGTGTAACGCCGGAAATGCATATCCTCCTATTTCCATCTATTGTACTATTATTTTTTTCCTTGTTTTGTTACCGCAAGATATGACATTTCTGTCTCTTTATATATTGTAATTGCTTTACTGTTTGGATATATATATATTTATGCACTCATGTCGATGTATAATTGGTTTGTTTCGTAAATATTATTTGTATTTTTACGCTGGGTCTTGCCTAGGGAAAACTGCTATCGAACGATTACGTCGATAGGTCGTGTGACGAATCAAAGTGTGTAGGATCTTTGGTAGTGTTAACTCTGCCGCGTGGAGCGCGGGCAGAGCAGTGAGAGTCTGGCGGGAGTAGCGAGTGGAGCAGGTGTTGTGTGACGCTCCCGCGAGTTGCCGCGCTTTCGGGGTTTGGCAGCATGTAATTGCGCTCGACTCGCGATGATAGTTTCTGACATGGTGTCGCGGACGGGAAGCATTAGCTGGCGCACATCAAGAGCCCGTTTCGCCTGGTGACCGTGTCGAGAAGGAGGCGCGCCAACATCCAGCTTCTGCAACAGCGACGGCCGACAATGAGTGACTGTCGCCACCTCCTCGATCGACGGCTTCAAAACTTCAATCAACCAACAAGGAAGACTAAAAGCACGTAAAGTTTCAGAACTGTATGGCAGACCTCAGCTTTTCAAATTGTTCCATTTGCCTCGCAAAATTACAGCAACTTAGCATGAACCTTTGTTGCTCATTGTCCCAATTGCATTGCCAAGCAGGGTCCCTTCCTTTTCCGAAATGAACCCGAGTGTCGTTGAAATTCAAACGCCAGCATTAAAAAATATAATTAGATTTCACTGCTTTAATTTCAAAGTTCAGTAGCTGGCTACAATATTTAGGTTACACGAGCACAAATTTAGAGTGCGAGTTTTGTTAGCATATTTTAGCTTACCTGTGACTGCAGCTCAGCTTGGTACGTACTAAATTTTACTATTGTTAATAGTTCAGAATCATTTAATTCAAGTTCAAAGTTAAATCTCTTGTTTCTAAATTGCATAGAGTCAAGTTGCTTTTGAAATGATTGTTGAGGTAGTCCAAGACTAACCGTATTTTACTGGATTTCGATGTGCTTCAGAAAGAAAGCTCACTATTAACTTCAGTCACTAAATTAACTTTCGATTTTCCGGTTTTATTAATTCTTTTGCTAAATTAAGTCAGAGTGTAGCGAAATTTATTACTTCTGACAAACTTTCAGTTTTCACACTACATGTGTCAACCTTCAGTTGCCACGCTTCTAGTGTTAATTATATGTGTAATAACCTTTCTTTTTCAGTTACTATAGTAATTGTCCTTAGGACTGGCGACCGTGATTTCCCCCAAATCTCAAATATCTAATTACCGCTAGTTAATTGTTAACGTAACGGCCGCACATTTACTTTCTTTATTAACTTTACCCCTTTTCAAAATTAATTTCCACCAGTTTCATTTGCATTTTTCCTTTCATTTAGATGTAACCCTTTCCTCCCTCTTTACCGATAGATTAACTTCGGTGACGATTGCTTTTCCCAAATTTCCATTAGGTACACGCGGTTTAATTTTTCACTGTCATTAAGGTCGATAAGTAAGGGGGGAGGTTACATCCTGCGAGACCAGTATTAGATTCCGATGCACCAGTGCAGTATTGCTTTATCCCTTGGACCTTCACATTGACCATGCAACACAGAATTTGCATCGGGACTGAATACGAAAGGGTTAACTCCGACTTAAGTACAAGAAAAGTGAATCTTCTAAGAGTTTGTGGTTTGAGCGGCTCCAGGGTGACCAGAGTTAGACTGCGATGCACCAGTGGAGGTTTACTGTATCCCTTGGACCTTCACATTGACCATGAAACACAGTAATTGCTTCGGAACTGAATACAAAAGGGACAATGCCGACTTAAGAACAAGAAGAGTGAATCTTGCAAGAGTTTGAGCTTTGAGCGGCTCCTGGGAGACCAGTATTAGATTCTGCTGCACCAGTTCACGTTTACTGTATCCCTTGGACCTTCACATTGACCATGAAACACAAAAGTTGCTTTGGGATTGAATACAAATGGGACAATGCCGACATAAGTGCAAGAAGAGTGAATTTTCTAACAGTTTGTTTTTTGAGCGGCTCTTGGGAGACCAGTATTAGATTACGATGCACCTGTGCAGGTTCACTGTATCCCTTGGACCTTCACATTGACCATGAAACACAGAAGTTGCATAGGGATTGAATCCAAAAGAGACAATGCCGACTTAAGTACAAGAAGAGGGAAATTTCTAAGAGTTTGTGGTTTCAGCAGCTCCTGGGAGAAAAGTATTAGATTCCGATGCACCAGTGCACGTTTACTGTATCCCTTGGTCCTTCACATTGACCATGAAACACAGATATTCCATCGGGATTGAATACAATAGGGACAATGCCGACTTAAGTACGAGAAGAGTGAACCTCTTCAGAGTTTGTGCTTTGAGCGGCTCCTGGGATACCAGTATTAGATTCCGATGCACCAGTGCTGGTTTACTGTATCCCTTCGACCTTCACATTGACCATGAAACAAAGAAATTGCATCGGGATTGAATACAAATGGGACAATGCCGACTTAAGTATAAGAAGAGTGAATCTTCTGAGAGTATGTGCTTTGAGCGGCTCCTGGGAGACCAGTATTAGATTCCGTTGCACCAGTGCAGGTTTACTGTATCCCTTGGACCTTCACATTGACCATGATACACAGAACTTGCATCGGGATTGAATACAAAAGGGACAATGCCGACTTAAGTACAAGAAGAGTGAATTTTCTAAGATTTTGTGGTTTGAGCGGCTCCTGGGAGAAAAGTGTTAGATTCCGATGCACAAGTGCACGTTTACTGTATCCCTTGGACCTTCACATTGACCAAGTAACACAGAATATGCATCGGGATTGAATACAAAAGGGACTGCCGACTTAAGTACAAGTAGATTGAATCTTCTAAGAGTTTGTGCTTTGAGCGGCTCCTGGGAGACCAGTATTAGATTCGAATGCAGCAGTGCAGGATTACTGTATACCTTGGACCCTCACATTGACCATGAAACACAGATATTCCATCGGGATTGAATACAATAGGGACAATGCCGAATTAAGTACAAGAAGAGTGAACCTCTTCAGAGTTTGTGCTTTGAGCGGCTCCTGGGATACCAGTATTAGATTCCGATGCACCAGTGCAGTTTTACTGTATCCCTTCGACCTTCACATTGACCATGAAACACAGAAATTGCATCGGGATGAATACAAATGGGACAATGCCGACTTAAGTATAAGAAGAGTGAATCTTCTGAGAGTATGTGCTTTGAGCGGCTCCTGGGAGACCAGTATTACATTCCGTTGCACCAGTGCAGGTTTACTGTATCCCTTGGACCTTCACATTGACCATGATACACAGAACTTGCATCGGGATTGAATACAAAAGGGACAATGCCGACTTAAGTACACGAAGAGTGAATTTTCTAAGATTTTGTGGTTTGAGCGGCTCCTGGGAGAAAAGTGTTAGATTCCGATGCACCAGTGCACGTTTACTGTATCCCTTGGACCTTCACATTGACCATGTAACACAGAATATGCATCGGGATTGAATACAAAAGAGACAATGCCGACTTAAGTACAAGAAGACTGAATCTTCTAAGAGTTTGTGCTTTGAGCGGCTCCTGGGAGATTAGTATTAGGTTCCGACGCACCAGTGCACGTTTACTGTATCCCTTGGTCCTTCACATTGAACATGAAACACTGATATTGCATCAGGATTGAATACATAAGGGACAATGCTGACTTAAATACAAGAAGAGTGAATTTCTTCAGAGATTGTGCTTTCAGCGGCTCCTGGGATACCAGTATTAGATTCCGATGCACCAGTGCAGGTTTACTGTATCGCTTGGACTTTCACATTGACCATGAAACACAGAAATTGTATCAGGATTGAATACAAAAGGGACTGCCGACTTAAGTACAAGAAGATTGAATCTTCTAAGAGTTTGTGCTTTGAGCGGCTCCTGGGAGACCAGTATTAGATTCGAATGCACCAGTGCAGGATTACTGTATACCTTGGACCCTCACATTGACCATGAAACACAGAAACCGCATCGGGATTAAATACAAAAGAGACAATGCCGACTTAAGTACAAGAAGAGTGATTCTTCTAAGAGTTTGTGTTTGAGCGTCTCCTGGGAGACCAGTGTTAGATTCCGATGCTTCAGTGCAGGTTTACTGTATCCCTTGGACCTGCATATTGACCATGAAACATAGATATTGCATCGCGATTGAATACAAATGGGACAATGCCGACCTAATTACAAGAAGAGTGAATCTGCTAAGAATTTGTGCATTGAGCGGCTCCTGGGATACAAATATTAGATTCAGATCCACCAGTGCACGTTTAATGTATCCCTTGGACCTTCACATTGACCATGATACACAGAACTTGCATCGGGATTGAATACAAAAGGGACAATGCCGACTTAAGTACAAGAAGAGTGAATTTTCTAAGATATTGTGGTTTGAGCGGCTCCTGGGAGAAAAGTGTTAGATTCCGATGCACCAGTGCACGTTTACTGTATCCCTTGGACCTTCACATTGACCATGTAACACAGAATATGCATCGGGATTGAATACAAAAGAGACAATGCCGACTTAAGTACAAGAAGACTGAATCTTCTAAGAGTTTGTGCTTTGAGCGGCTCCTGGGAGATTAGTATTAGGTTCCGACGCACCAGTGCACGTTTACTGTATCCCTTGGTCCTTCACATTGAACATGAAACACTGATATTGCATCAGGATTGAATACATAAGGGACAATGCTGACTTAAATACAAGAAGAGTGAATTTCTTCAGAGATTGTGCTTTCAGCGGCTCCTGGGATACCAGTATTAGATTCCGATGCACCAGTGCAGGTTTACTGTATCGCTTGGACCTTCACATTGACCATGAAACACAGAAATTGTATCAGGATTGAATACAAAGGGGACTGCCGACTTAAGTACAAGAAGACTGAATCTTCTAAGAGTTTGTGCTTTGAGCGGCTCCTGGGAGACCAGTATTAGATTCGAATGCACCAGTGCAGGATTACTGTATACCTTGGACCCTCACATTGACCATGAAACACAGAAACCGCATCGGGATTAAATACAAAAGAGACAATGCCGACTTAAGTACAAGAAGAGTGAATCTTCTAAGAGTTTGTGTTTGAGCGTCTCCTGGGACACCAGTGTTAGATTCCGATGCTTCAGTGCAGGTTTACTGTATCCCTTGGACCTGCATATTGACCATGAAACATAGATATTGTATCGGGATTGAATACAAATGCGACAATGCCGACTTAAGGACAAGAAGAGTGAATCTTCTAAGAGATTGTGCTTTGAGCGGCTCCTAGGAGACCAGCATTAGATTCCATTGCACCAATTCAGGTTTACTGTACCCCTTTGACCTCCACATTGACCAAGAAACACAGAAATTGCATCGGGATTGAGTACAAAAGGGACACTGCCGACTTAAGTAAAAGAAGAGTGAATTTTCTAAGAGTTTGTGGTTTGAGCGGCTCCTGGGAGACCAGTATTAGATTCCGATGCACCAGTGCAGGTTTACTGTATCCCTTGGCCCTTCACATTGACCATGAAACACAGAAATTGGGTGGAGATTGAATACACATGGCACAATACCGACTTACGTACAAGAAGAGTGAATCTTCTAAGAGTTTGTGCTTTGAGCGGCTCTTGGGTGACCAGTATCATATTCAGATGCACCAGCGCAGGTTTACCGTATCCCTTGGACCTTCACATTGACCATAAAACACAGATATTGCGTCGGGACTTAATACAAAAGGCACAATGCCAACTTAAGTACAAGAAGATTGAATCTTCCAAGAGTTTCTGCTCTGAGCGGCTCCTGGGAGACCAGTATTAGATTCCGTTTCACCAGTGCAGGTTTACTGTATCCCTTGGACCTTCACATTGATCATGATACACACAGAACCCGCAGCGGGATTGAGTACAAAAGGGACAGTGCCAACTTAAGTACAAGAAGAGTGAATTTTTTAAGAGTTTGTGGTATGAGCGACTCCTGGGAGAAAAGTGTTAGATTACGATGCACCAGTGCACGTTTACTGTATCCCTTGGACCTTCACATTGGCCATGAAACACAGAAATTGCATCGGGATTAAATACAAAAGGGACAATGCCGACTTAAGTACAAGAAGGGTGAATCTTATAAGATTTTGTGCTTTGAGCGGTTCCTGGGAGACCAGTATTAGATTCCGATGCACCAGTGCTGGTTAGCGGTATCCCATCGACCTTCACATTGACCATGAAACACAGAATATGCATTGGGATTGAATACAAAATGGACAATGCCGACTTAATTACAAGAAGGGTGAATCTTCTAAGAGTATGTGCTTTGAGCGGCTCCTGGGAGATCAGTATTGGATTCCGATGCACCAGTGCTGATTACCTGTATCCCTTGGACCTTCACAATGACCATGAAACACAGATATTACATCGGGATTGCATACAAAAGAGACAATGCCAACTTAAGTACAAGAAGAGTAAATCTTCTAAGAGTTTGTGCTTTGTGCGGCTCCTGGGAGACCTGTATTAGATTCAATGCACCAGTGCAGGTTTACTGTATCCCTTGGTCCTTCACATTGACCATGAAACACTGATATTGCATCGGGATTGAATACAATAGGGACAAGGCCGACTTACGTACAATAAGAGTGAAACTCTTCAGAGTCTGTGCTTTGAGCGGCTAATGGGATACCAGTATTAGATTCCGATGCACCTGTGCACGTTTACTGTATCCCTTCGACCTTCACATTGACCATGAAACACAGAATTCCATCGCGATTGAATACAAAAAGGCACAATGCCGTCATAAGTACAAGAAGAGTGAATCTTCTAAGAGTTTGTGCTTTGAGGGTCTCCTGGGAGACCAGTATTAGATTCCGATGCACCAGTGCACGTTTATTGTATCCCTTGGACCTTCACATTGACCATGAAACACAGAAATTGCATCGGGATTGAATACAATGGGAACAATGCCGACTTAAGTACAAGAAGAGTGAATCTTCTCAGAGTATGTGCTTTGAGCGGCTCCTGGGAGACCAGTATCAGATTCCGATGCACCTATGCTTGTTTAGTGTATCCCTTGGACCTTCACATGGACCATCAAACACAGAGATTGCATCGGGATTGAATACAAAAGGCACAATGCCGACTTAAGTACATGAAAAGAGAATCTTCTAAGAGTTTGTGGTTTGAGCGGCTCCAGGGTGACCAGTGTTACATTCCGATGCACCAGTGGAGGTTTACTGTATCCCTTGGACCTTCACATTCACCATGAATCACAGTAATTGCTTCGGAACTGAATACAAAAGGGACAATGACGACTTAAGAACAAGAAGAGTGAATCTTGCAAGAGTTTGTACTTTGAGCGGCTCCTGGGAGACCAGTATTAGATTACGATGCACCTGTGCAGGTTTACTGTATCGCTTGGACCTTCACATTGACCATGAAACACAAACGTTGCTTTGGAATTGAATACAAATGGGACAATGCCGACATAAGTGCAAGAAAAGTGAATTTTCAAAGAGTTTGTGGTTTGAGCGACTCCGGGCATACCAGTATTGGATTTCGATGCACCAGTGCTGGTTTACTGTATCCCTTAGACCTTCACATTGACCATGAAGCTCAGAAATTGCATCGGGATTGAATACAAAAGGGACTCCCAACTTAAGTACAAGTAGAGTTAATCTTCTAAGAGTTTGTGTTTTGAGCGGCTCTTGGGAGACCAGTATTAGATTCCGATGCACCAGTGCAGGTTTACTGTATCCCTTGGGCATTCATATTGCCCAAGAAACGCAGAAATTTCATCGGGATTGAATACAAAATGCACAATGCCGACTTAAGTACAAGAAGAGTGAATTTTCTAAGAGTTTGTGGTTTGGGCGGCTCCTGGGAGACCAGTATTAGATTCCGATGCACCGGTGCAGGTTTACTGTATCACTTGGACCTTCACATTGAATTTGAAACACAGAACTTGCATCGGGAATGAATACAAAATGCACAATGCCAACTTCAGTACAAGAAGAGTGAATCTTCTAAGAGTTTGTGCTTTGTGCGGCTCATGGGACACCAGTATTAGATTCCGTTTCACCAGTGCAGGTTTACTGTATTCCTTGGACCCTCACATTGACCATCAAACACAGAAACCACACCGGGATTGAATACAAAAGCGACAATGCCGACTTAAGTACAAAAACAGTGAATTTTCTAAGAGTTTGCGGTTTGAGCGGCTCCTGGGAGAAAAGTGTTAATTTCCGATGCACCAATGCAAGTTTACTGTATCCCTTGGACCTTCACATTGACCATGAAACACTGAAATGGCATCGGGAATGAATACAAAAGGGACAATGCCGACTTAAGTACAAGCAGGGTGAGTCTTATAAGATTTTGTGCTTTGAGCGGCTCCTGGTAGCCCATTATTAGATTTGGATGAACCAGTGCTGGTTAACGGTATTCCTTGGACCTTCACATTGACCATGGTTCACAGAATATGCATCGGGATTCAATACAAAAGAGACAATGCCGACTTAAGTACAAGAGGAATGAATTTACTAAGAGTTTGTGGTTTGAGCGGCTCCTGGGAGAAAGGTGTTAGATTCCGATGCACCAGTGCACGTTTACTGTATCCCTTGGTCCTTCACATTCACCATGAAATACAGATATTGCATCGGGATTGCATACAATAGGGACAATGCCGACTTAAGTACAAGAAGAGTGAATCTCTTCAGAGTTTGTGCTTCGAGCGGCTCCTGGGATACCAATATTAGATTCCGATTCTCCAGTGCAGGTTTACTGTATCCCTTGGTCCTTCACATAGACCATGAAACACAGAATATGCATTGGGATTGAATACAAAATGGACAATGCCGACTTAATTACAAGAAGGGTGAATCTTCTAAGAGTATGTGCTTTGAGCGGCTCCTGGGACATCAGTATTGGATTCCGATGCACCAGTGCTGATTACCAGTATCCCTTGGACCTTCACAATGACCATGAAACACAGATATTACATCGGGATTGCATACAAAAGAGACAATGCCAACTTAAGTACAAGAAGAGTAAATCTTCTAAGAGTTTGTGCTTTGTGCGGCTCCTGGGAGACCTGTATTAGATTCAATGCACCAGTGCAGGTTTACTGTATCCCTTGGTCCTTCACATTGACCATGAAACACTGATATTGCATCGGGATTGAATACAATAGGGACAAGGCCGACTTACGTACAATAAGAGTGAAACTCTTCAGAGTCTGTGCTTTGAGCGGCTCCTGGGATACCAGTATTAGATTCCGATGCACCTGTGCACGTTTACTGTATCCCTTCGACCTTCACATTGACCATGAAACACAGAATTCCATCGCGATTGAATACAAAAAGGCACAATGCCGTCATAAGTACAAGAAGAGTGAATCTTCTAAGAGTTTGTGCTTTGAGGGTCTCCTGGGAGACCAGTATTAGATTCCGATGCACCAGTGCACGTTTATTGTATCCCTTGGACCTTCACATTGACCATGAAACACAGAAATTGCATCGGGATTGAATACAATAGGGACAATGCCGACTTAAGTACATGAAGAGTGAATTTTCTAAGAGTTTGTGGTTTGTGCGGCTCCTGGGAGAAAAGTGTTAGATTCCGATGCACCAGTGCACGTTTACTGCATCCCTTGGACCTTCACATTGACCATGTAACACAGATTATGCATCGGGAATGAATACAAATGAGACAATGCCGACTTAAGTACAAGAAGAGTGAATTTTCTAAGAGTTTGTGGTTTGAGTGGCTCCTGGGAGACCAGTATTAGATTCCGATGCACCAGTGCAGGTTTACTGTATCCCTTGGCCCTTCACACTGACCATGAAACACAGAAATTGCGTGGGGATTGAATACATATGGCACAATGCCGACTCAAGTACAAGAAGAGTGAATCGTCTAAGAGTTTGTGCTTTGAGCGGCTCTTGGAAGACCAGTATCAGATTCAGATGCGCCAGCGCAGGTTTACCGTATCCCTTGGACTTTCACATTGAGCATGTAACACAGATATTGCATCGGGACTGAATACAAAAGGCACAATGCCAACTTCAGTACAAGAAGATTGAATCTTCTAAGAGATTCTGCTCTGAGCGGCTCCTGGGAGACCAGTATTAGATTCCGTTTCACCAGTGCAGGTTTACTGTATCCCTTGGACCTCCAGATTGATCATGATACACAGAGCTCGCAGCGGGATTGAGTACAAAAGGGACAGTGCCCACTTAAGTACAAGAAGAGTGAATTTTTTAAGAGTTTGTGGTATGAGCGACTCCTGGGAGAAAAGTGTTAGATTCCGATGCACCAGTGCAAGTTCACTGTATCCCTTGGACTTTCACATTGGCCATGAAACACAGAAATTGCATCGGGATTGAATACAAAAGGGACTGCCGACTTAAGTACAAGAAGAGTTAATCATCTAAGTGTTTGTGTTTTCAGCGGCTCTTGGGAGACCAGTATTAGATTCCAATGCACCAGTGCAGGTTTACTGTATCCTTTGGGCGTTCACATTGCCCATGAAACGCAGAAATTGCATCGGGATTGAATACAAAATGCACAATGCCGACTTAAGTACAAGAAGAGTGAATCTTCTAAGAGTTTGTGCTTTGAGCGGCTCCTGCTTAGACCAGTATTAGATTCTGTTTCACCAGTGCAAGTTTACTGTTTCCCTTGGACCTTCACATTGACCATGAAACACAGAAATCGCATCGTGATTGAATACTAGTGGGACAATGCCGCCTTAAGTACAAGAAGAGTGAATTTTCTAAGAGTTTGCGTTTGAGCTTCTCCTGGGAGACCAGTATAAGATTCCGATGCACCAGTGCAGGATTACTGCATCCCTTGGCCCTTCACATTGACCATGAAACACAGAAATTGCATCGGTATTGAATACAATACGGACAAGGACGACTTAAGTACAAGAAGAGTGAAACTCTTCAGATTCTGTGCTTTGAGCGGCTCCTGGGATACCAGTATTAGATTCCGATGCACCCAGTGCACGTTTATTGTATCCCTTGGACCTTCACATTGACCATGAAACACAGAATTCCATCGCGATTGAATACAAAAGGCACAATGCCGTCATAAGTACACGAAGAGTGAATCTTCTAAGAGTTTGTGCTTTGAGCGGCTCCTGGGAGACCAGTATTAGATTCCGATGCACCTGTGCTTGTTTAATGTATCCCTTGGACCTTCACATGGACCATCAAGCACAGAGATTGCATCGGGATTGAATACAAAAGGCACAATGCCGACTTAAGTACAAGAAAAGTGAATCTTCTAAGAGTTTGTGGTTTGAGCGGCTCCAGGGTGACCAGAATTAGATTCCGATGCACCAGTGCAGGTTGACTGTATCCCTTGGACCTTGACATTGACCATGAAACACACAAATTGCATCGGGATTGAATACAAACGGGACTGCCGACTTAAGTACAAGAAGTGTTAATCATTTAAGAGTTTGTGCCTTGAGCGGCTCATGGGAGACCGGTATTAGATTCCGAAGCACCAGTACAGGTTTACTGTATCCCTTTGAACTTCACATTGATCATGAATCACAGAAATTGCATCGGGATTGAATACAAAAGGCACAATGCTGACGTAAGTACAAGCAGAGAGAATCTCCTAAGAGTTTGTTATTTGAGCGGTTCTTGGGAAACCAGTATTAGATTCCGATGAACCAGTGCAGGTTTACTGAATCCCTTGGACCTTCACATTGACCACGAAACAGAGAGATTGCATCGGGATTGAATACAAATGGGACAATGCCTACCTAAGAACAAGAAGACTGAATCTTGTAAGAGTTTGTGCTTTGAGCGGCTTCTCGGAGGCCAGTATTAGATTGCGATGCACCAGTGCAGGTTTTCTGTATCCCTTGGACGTTCACATTGACCATGAAACACAGAAATTATATCGGGATTGAATACAAATTGCACGATGCCGACTTAAGTACAAGAAGAGTGAATCTTCTAAGAGTTTGTCCCCTTCAGCAGCTCCTGCGAGACCAGTATTAGATTCCGATGCGCCAGTGCAGGACTGCTGTATCCCTTGGACCTTCACATTGACCATGCAACACAGAATTTGCATCGGGATTGAACACGAAAGGCACAACTCCGACTTAAGTACAAGAAAAGTGAATCTTCTAAGAGTTTGTGGTTTGAGCGGCTTCAGAGTGACCAGAATTAGATTCCGATGCACCAGTGCAGGTTAACTGTATCCCTTGGACCTTCTCATTGACCATGAAACACAGTAATTGCTTCGGAATTGAATACAAAAGGAAATATACCGACTCAAGAATAAGAAGAGTGAATCATGCTAGAGTTTGTGCTTCGAGCAGCTCCTGGGAGACCAGCATTAGATTACGATGCACCAGTGCATGTTTATTGTGTCGCTTGGACCTTCACATTGACCATGAAGCACAGAAATTGCATGGGGATTGAATACTAAAGGCACAATGCCAACTTAAGTACAAGAAGAGTGAATCTTAGAAGATTTTGTGCTTTGAGCGGCTCCTGGGAGACCAGTATTAGATTCCGATGCACCAGTTCACGTTTACTGTATCCCTTGGACATTCACATTGACCATGAAACACAAAAATTGCTTTGGGATTGAACACAAAAGGGACAATGCCGACATAAGTGCAAGAAGAGTGATTTTTCTAAGAGTTTGTGGTTTGAGCGGCTCCTTGCAGACCAGTATTAGATTCCGATGCACCAGTGCAGGTTTACTGCATCCCTTGGACTTTCACATTGAGCATGAAACACAGAAAGTGCATCGGGATTGAATACAAAAGGGACTATGCCGACTTTAAGTACAAGAAGAGTGAATAATCTAAGAGTTGGTGGTTTAAGCTGATCCTGGGAGACCAGTATTAGATTCCGATGCACCGCTGCAGGTTTACTGTATCAATTGGACCTTCACATTGACAGTGAAACGCAGAAATTGCATCGCGATTGAATACAAAAGACACAATGCCGACTTAAGTACAAGATGAGTGAATCCTCTAAGAATTTCTGCTCTGAGCGGCATCTGGGAGGCCAGTATTAGATTCCGTTGCAACAGTGCAGGTTAACTGCATCACTTTGACCTTCACATTGACCATGAAACACAGAAATTGCATCGGGATTGAATACAAAAGGGACAACGGGGACTTAAGTATAAGAAGAGTGAATTTTCTAAGAGTTTGTGGTTTGAGCGGCTCCTGGGAGAAAAGTGTTAGATTCCGGTGCACCAGTGCAGGTTTACTGTATCCCTTGGACATTCCCATTGACCATGAAACACAGAAATTGCATCGGGATTGAACACAAAAGAGACAATGCCGACTCAATTACAGGAAGACTGAAACTTCTAAGAGTTTGTACTTTGAGCGGCTACTGGGAGACCAGTATTGGGTTCCGACGCACCAGTGCAGGTTTACTGTATCCGTTGGTCCTTCACACTGACCATGAAACACAGATATTGCATCGGAATTGAATACAAAAGGGAATATGCCGACATAAGTACAAGTAGAATGAATCTCTTCAGAGTTTGTGCTTTAAGCGGCTTCTGGGATACCAGTATTAGATTCCGATGCACCAATGCAGGTTTACTGTATCCCTTGGACCTTCACATTGATCATGAAACACAGAAATTGCATCGGGATTGAATACGAAATGGACTGCCGACTTAAGTATTGGAAGAGTGAATTTTCTAAGAGTTTGTGGTTTGAGCGGCTCCTGGGAGAAAAGTGTTAGATTCCGATGCACCAGTGCAGGTTTACTGTATAGCTTGGGCTTTCACATTGACCATGAAACGCAGAAATTGCATGGGGATTGAATATAACTGGGGCAATGCCGACTTAAGTACAAGAAGAGTGAATCTTCTAAGAGTTTGTGCTTTGAGCGGGTCCTGGGAGACCAGTATTACATTCCGATGCACGAGTGCTGATTAACTGTATCCCGCGGACCTACACATGACCATGAAACACAGAAATTACATCGGGATTGAATACAAAGGAGACAATGCCAACTTAAACACAAGAAGAGAGAATCTTCTCAGAGTATCTGCATTGAGCGGCTCCTGGGAGACCAGTATTAGATTCCGATGCACCTGTGCTGGTTCAGTGTATGCCTTGGACCTTCACACGGACCTCGAAACACAGATATTGCACCGGGATTGAATACAAAAGGGACTGCCGACTTAAGTACAAGATGTGTTAATCATCTAAGAGTTTGTGCATTAAGCGGCTTCTCGGAGGCCAGTATTAGATTCCGATGCTCCAGTCCAGGTTTATTGTAGCCCTTGGACCTTCACATTGACCATGTAACGAAAAATTTCATCAGGATTGAATACAAAATGCACAATGCCGACTTAAGTACAAGAAGAGTGAATCTTCTAAGAGTTTGTGCTTTGAGCGGCTCATAGGAGACCAGTATTCGATTCCGAAGCACCAGTGCAGGTTTACTGTATCCCTTGGAACTTCACATTGATCATGAAACACAGAAATTGTATCGGGATTGAATACTAAAGGCACAAGGCCGACGTAAGTACAAGAAGAGTGAATCTCCTAAGAGTTTGTGCTTTGAGCGGCTCCTGGGAGACCAGTATTAGATTCCAATGCACCAGTGCAGGTTTACTGTATCCCTTGGAATTTCACATTGAGCATGAAACACAGAAAGTGCATCGGGATTGAATACAAATGGGACAATGCCTACTTAAGAACAAGAAGAGTGAATCTTCTATGAGTTTGTGCCTACAGCGGCTCCTGCGAGACCAGTATTAGATTCCGATGCACCAGTTCAGTATTGCTGTATCCCTTGGACCTTCACATTGACCATGCAACACAGAAATTGCATCGGCATTGAATTCGAAAGGCACAACTACGACTCAAGTACAAGAAAAGTGAATCTTTTAAGAGTTTGTGGTTTGAGCGGCTCCAGGGTGACCAGAATTAGTTTCCGATGCACCAGTGCAGGTTTACTGTATCCCTTCACCTTCACATTGACCATGAAACGCAGAGATTGCATCGGATTGAATATAAATGGGGCAATGCCGACGTAAGTACAAGAAGAGTGAATCTTCTAACAGATTGTGCTTTGAGCGGCTCCTGGGAGAGCAGTATTAGATTCCATAGCACCAGTGCAGGTTTACTGTATACCTTTGACCCTCACATTGACCATGAAACAAAGAAACCGCGTCGGAAGTGAATACAAAAGGGACAATGCCTACTCAAGTACAAGAACAGTTATTCTTCTCAGAGTATGTGCTTTGAGCGGCTCCTGGGAGACCAGTATTAGATTGCGATGCACCAGTGATGGTTGACTGTATCATTTGGAACTTCACATTGACTATGAAACTCAGAAATTGCATCGCGATTGAATACAAAAGGCACAATGCCAACTTCAGTACAAGAAGAGTGAATCTTCGAAGATTTTGTGTTTTGAGCGGCTCTTGGGAGACCAGTATTAGATTCCGATTCTCCAGTGCAGGTTAATGTAGCCCTTGTACCTTCACATTGACCATGAAACGCAAAAATTGCATCAGGATTGAATACAAAATGCACAATGCCGACTTAAACACAAGAAGAGTGAATCTTCTAAGAGTTTGTGCTTTGAGCGGCTCATAGGAGACCAGTCTTAGTTTCCGAAGCACCAGTGCAGGTTTACTGTGTCCATTGGAACTTCACGTTGATCATGAAACACAGAAATTGCATCGGGATTGAATACAAAAGGCGCAATGCCAACTTCAGTACAAGAAGAGTGAATCTTCGAAGATTTTGTGTTTTGAGCGGCTCCTGGGAGACCAGTATTAGATTCCGATGCAACAGTTCACATTTACTGTATACCTTGGACGTTCACATTGACCATGAAACACACAAATTGCTTCGGGATTGAATACAAAAGGGACAATGCCGACATAAGTGCAAGATGAGTGAATTTTCTGAGAATTTGTGGTTTGAGCGGCTCCTGGCAGACCGGTATTAGATTCCGATGCACCAGTGCAGGTTTACTGTATCACTTGGACATTCACATTGAGCATGAAACACAGAAACTGCATCGGGATTTAATACAAAAGGGACTATGGCAACTTAAGTACAAGAAGAGTGAATCTTCTAAGAGTTGGTGGATTGAGCTGCTCCTGGGAGACCAGTATTAGATTCCAATGCACCAGTGCAGGTTTACTGTATCCCTGGGACCTTCAAATTGACCATGAAACACAGAAATTGCATCGGGATTGAATACATAAAGCACAATGCCGACTTAAGTATAACAAGAGTGAAATTTCTAGGAGTTTGTGGCTTGAGCGGCTCCTGGGAGACCAGTATTAGATTCCGATGAACCAGTGCAGGTTTACTGTATCCCTTGGACATTCACGTTGACCATGAAACACAGAAATCGCATCGGGATTGAATACAAAAGGCACAATGCCGACTTAAGTACAAGAAGAGTGAATCTTATAAGAGTTTGTGGTTTGAGCGGCTCTTAGGAGACCTGTATTAAATTCCGATGAACCAGTGCAGGTTTACTGTATCCCTTGGACCTTCTCATTGACCATGAAACACACAAATTGCGTCGGGATTGAATACAAAAGGCACAATGCCGACTTAAGTACAAGAAGAGTGATCTTCTACGAGTTTGTGCTTTGAGCGGCTCCTGGGAGGCCACTATTACATTCCAATGCACCAGTGCAGGTTGACTGTATCATTTGAGCCTTCACATTGACCATGAAACACAGAAATTGCATCAGGATTGAATACAAAATGGACAATGCCGACTTAAGTACAAGAAGAATGAATCTTCTAGGAGTTTGTGCCTTCACCGGCTCCTTGGAGACCAGTATTAGATTCCGATGCACCAGTGCAGGTTTACTGTATCCCTTCGACCTTCACATTGAACATGAAACACAGAAATTGCATCGGCATTGAATACAAAAGGCACAATGCCGACTTAAGATCAAGAAAAGTGAATCTTCTAAGAGTTTGTACTTTGAACGGCTCCAGGGAGACCAGTATTAGATTCCGATTCACCAGTGCAAGTTTACTGTATCCCTTGGACCTTCACATTGAGCATGAAACACAGAAATTGCATAGGGTTTGAAAACAAAAGGGACAATGAACACTTCAGTACAAGAAGAGTGACTCTTCCAAGAGTTTGTGGTATGAGCGCCGCCTGGGAGACCAGTATTAGATTCCGATGCACCAGTGCACGTTTACTGTATCCCTTGATCCTTCACATTGACCATGAAACACAGAAATTGCATCGGGATTGAATACATAAGGCACAATGCCGACTTAAGTACAAGAAGAGTGAATCTTCTAAGAGTTTGCGATTTGAGCGGCTCCTGGGAGACCAGTATTAGATTGAGATTTACCAGTGCACGCTGACTGTATCATTTGGACCTTCACATTGACTATGAAACACAGAGATTGCATCGGGATTGAATACAAAAGCAAAATGCCGACTTAAGTACAAGAAGAGTGAATCTTCAAAGAGTTTGTGGTTTGAGCGGCTCCTGGCTGACCAGTATTAGATTCCGATGCACCAGTTCAGGTTTACTCTATCCCTTGAACCTTCACATTGACCATGAAACACAGAAATTGCATCGGGATTGAATACAAATCTCACAATGCCAACTTAACCTCAAGAAGTGTGAATCTTCGGAGAGTTTGTGTTTTGAGCGTCTCCTGGGAGACCTGTATTAGATTGCGATGCACCAGTGCACGTTTACTGTATCCCTTTGACCTTCACATTGACCATGAAATACAGAAATTTCATCGGGATTGAACACAAAAAAGACAATGCCGACTTAAGTACAAGAAGGTGAATTTTCTAAGAGTTTGTGGTTTGACCGGCACCTGAGAGACCAGTATTAGATTCCGATGCACCAGTGCAGGTTTACTGTATCCCTTGGACCTTCACATTGACCATGAAACACAGAAATCGCACCGGGATTGAATACAAAAGGCACAATGCCGACTTAAGTACAAGAAGACTGAATCTTCTAAGAGTTTGTGGTTTGGGCGGCTCATGGGAGACTAGTATTAGATTCCGATGAACCAGTGCAGGTTTACTGTATCCCTTGGACATTCTCATTGACCATGAAACATAGAAATGGCATCGGGATTGACTACAAAATGCACAATACCGACTTAAGTACAAGAAGAGTGAATCTTCTAAGAGTTTATGATTTGAGCGGCTCCTGAAAGACCAGCATTAGATTCTGATGCACCAGTGCAGGTTGACTGTAACATTTGGACCTTCACATTGACCATGAAACACAGAAATTGCATCGGGATTGAATACAAAAGTACAATGCTGACTTAAGTACAAGAAGAATGATTCTTCTCGGAGTTGTGCTCTGAGCGACTCCTGGGAGACCAGTATGAGATTCCGATGCACCAGTGCAGGTTTACTGTATCCCTTGGAACTTCACATTGACCATGAAAGACAAAATTTGCTTTGGGATTGAATACAAAATGCACAATGCCGACTTAAGTACAAAAAGAGTGAATCTTCTAAGAATTTGTGCTTTGAGCGGCTCGGAGGAGACCAGTATTAGATTCCGAAGCACCAGTGCAGGTTTACTGTATCCCATGGAACTTCACATTGACCATGAAAGACAAAAGTTGCTTTGGGATTGAATACAAAAGGGGCAATGCCGACATCAGTGCAAGAAGAGTGAATTTTCTAAGACTTTGTGGTTTGAGCGGCTCCTGGCAGACCAGTATTAAATTCCGATGAACCAGTGCAGGTTTACTGTATCCCTTGGACTTTTAAATTGAGCATGAAACACATAAAGTGCGTCGGGATTGAATACGAAAAGCACAACTCCGACTTAAGTACAAGAAAAGTGAATCTTCTAAGAATTTGTGGTTTTAGCGGCTCCAGGGTGACCAGAATTAAATTCCGATGCACAAGTGCAGGTTTACTGTATCCCTTGGACCTTCATATTTACCATGAAACACACCAAATTGTTTCGAAATTGAATAAAAAGTGACAATGCCGACTTAAGAACTAGAAGAGTGAATCTTGCAAGAGTTTGTGCTTCGAGCGGCTCCTGGGAGACCAGTATTACATTACGATGCACCAGTGCAGGTTTACTGTGTCGCTTGGACCTTCACATTGACCATGAAACACAGAAATTGCATGGGGATTGAATACTAAAGGCACAATGCCAACTTAAGTACAAGAAGAGTGAGTCTTCGAAGATTTTGTGCTTTGAGCGGCTCCTGGGAGACCAGTATTAGATTCCGATGCACCAGTTCACGTTTACTGTGTCCCTTGGACCTTCACATTGACCATGAAACACAAAAGTTGCTTTGGGATTGAATACAAAAGGGACAATGCCGACTTAAGTACAAGAAGAGTGAATTTCCTAAGAGTCTGTGGTTTGAGCGGCTCCTGGAAGACCAGTATTAGATTCCGATTCTCCAGTGCAGGTTTAACGTAGCCCTTGGACCTTCACATTGACCATGAAACGCAAAAATTCCATCAGGATTGAATACTAAGTGCGCAATTCCGACTAAAGTACAAGAAGAGTGAATCTTCTAAGAGTTTGTGTTTTGAACGGCTCATAGGAGACCAGTATTAGATTCCGAAGCACCAGTGCAGGTTTACTGTTCCCATTGGAACTTCACATTGATCATGAAACACAGAAATTGCATCGGAATTGAATACAAAACGCACAATGCCGACGTAAGTACAAGAAGAGTGATTCTCCTAAGAGTTTGTGCTTTGAGCGGCTCCTGGGAGACCAGTATTAGATGCCGACGCACCAGTGCAGGTTTACTGTATCCCTTGGACCTTCACATTCACCATGGAAAAACAGAAATTGCATGGGGATTAAATACTAAAGGCACAATGCCAACTTCAGTACAAGAAGAGTGAATCTTCGAAGATTTTGTGCTTTGAGCGCCTCCTGGGAGACCAGTATTAGATTGCGATGCAACAGTTCACATTTACTGTATCCCTTGGACCTTCACATTGACCATGAAACACAAAAATTGCTTCGGGATTGAATACAATAGGGACAACGCCGACATAAGTGCAAGATGAGTGAATTTTCTGAGAGTTTGTGGTTTGAGCGGCTCCTGGCAGACCAGTATTAGATTCCGATGCACCAGTGCAGGTTTGCTGTATCACTTGGACTTTCACATTGAGCATGAACCACATAAAGTGCATCGGGATGGAATACAAAAATGACTATGCCGACCTAAGAACAAGAAGAGTGAATCTTCTAAGAGTTGGTGGTTTGAGCTGCTCCTGGGAGACCAGTATTTGATTCCGATGCACCAGTGCAGGTTTGCTGTATCCTTGGGACCTTCCCATTGACCATGAAACACAGAAATTGCATCCGGATTGATACATAAGGCACAATCCCGACTTAAGTATAAGAAGAGTGAATTCTCTAGGAGTTTGTGGCTTGAGCGGCTCCTGGGAGACCAGTATTAGATTGCGATGCACCAGTGCACGTTGACTGCATCATTTGGACCTTCACATCGACTATGAAACACAGAGATTGCATCGGGATTGAATACAAAAGCACAATGCCGACATAAGTACAAGAGGAGTGAATCTTCAAAGAGCTTGTGGTTTCAGCGGCTCCTGGCTGACCAGTATTACATTCCGATGCACCAGTGCAGGTTTACTGTATCCCTTGAACCTTCACATTGACCATGAAACACAGGAATTGCATCAGGATTGAATACAGAACTCACAATGCCAACTTAACCTCTAGAAGTGTGAATCTTCGGAGAGTTTGTGTTTTCAGCGTCTCCTGGGAGACCTGTATTAGATTCCGATGCACCAAAGCACGTTTACTGTATCCCTTTGACCTGCACATTGTCCATGAAATACAGAAATTGCATCGGGATTGAACACAAAAGGGACAATTCCGACTTAAGTACAAGAAGGTGAATTTTCTAAGAGTTTGTGGTTTGAGCGGCTCCTGAGAGACCAGTATTAGATTCCGATGCACCAGTGCAGGTTTACTGTATCCCTTGGACCTTCACATTGACCATGAGACACAAAAATCGCATTGGGATTGAATACAAAAGGCACAATGCCGATTTAAGTACAAGAAGAGTGAATCTTTTATAAGTTTGTGGTTTGGGCGGCTCATGGGAGACCAGTATTAGATTCCGAAGCACCAGTGCAGGTTTACTGTATCCCTTGGAACTTCACATTGACCATGAAACGCAAAAATTGCATCGGGATTGAATTCAAAATGCACAATGCCGACATAAGTGCAAGATGAGTGAATTTTCTGAGAGTTTGTGGTTTGAGCGGCTCCTGGCAGACCAGTATTAGATTACGATGCACCAGTGCTGGTTAACTGTATCCCTGGGACCTTCACATTGACCATGAAACACAGATATTGCATCGGGATTGAATACATAAGGCACAATGCCGACTTAAGTACAAGAAGAGTGATTCTTCTAAGAGTTTGTGGTTTGAGCGGCCCTCGGGAGACCTGTATTAGATTCCGATGAACCAATGCAGGTTTACTGTATCCCTCTCACCTTCTCTTTGACCATGAAACACACAAATTGCGTCGAGATTGAATACAAAAGGCACAATGACGACTTAAGTACAAGAAGAGTGAATCTTCTAAAAGATTGTGCTTTGAGCAGCTAATGGGAGACCAGTATTAGATTCCGATGCACCTGTGCATGTTGACTGTATCATTTGGACCTTCACATTGACCATGAAACACAGATATTGCATCGGGATTGAATACATAAGGCAGAATGCCGACTTAAGTACAAGAAAAGTGAAACTTCTAAGAATTTGTACTTTGAACGGCTACAGGGAGACCAGTATTAGATTCCGATTCACCAGTGCACGTTTACTGTATGCCTTTGACATTCACATTGACTATGAAATACAGATATTGAATCGGGATTGGACACAAAAGGGACAATGCCGACTTAAGTACAAGAAGGTGAATTTTCTAAGAGTTTGTGGTTTGAGCGGCTCCTGAGAGACCAGTATTAGATTCCGATGCACCAGTGCAGCTTTACTGTATCCCTTGGACTTTCACATTGACCATGAAACACAGAAATCGCATCGGGATTGAATACAAAAGGCACAATGCCGACTTAAGTACAAGAAGAGTGAATCGTCTAAGAGTTTGTGGTTTGGGCGGCTCGTGGGAGACCAGTATTAGATTCCGATGAACCAGTGCAGGTTTACTGTATCCCTTGGACATTCTCATTGACCATGAAACATCGAAATTGCATCGGGATTGAAAACAAAATGCACAATACCGACTGAAGTACAAGAAGAGTGAATCTTCTAAGAGTTTATGCTTTGAGCGGCTCCTGGGAAACCAGTATTAGATTCTGATGCACCAGTGCAGGTTGACTGTATCATTTGGACCTTCACATTTACCTTCAAACACAGAAATTGCATCGGGATTGAATACAAAAGGTACAATGCTGACTTAAGTACAAGAAGAATGATTCTTCTCGGAGCTTGTGCTTTCAGCGGCTCCTGGGAGACCAGTATGAGATTCCGATGCACCAGTGCAGGTTTACTGTATTCCTTGGACCTACACATTGTCCATGATCACACATATCGCATCGGGATTGAATACAAAATGCACAATGCCAACTTAAGTTCAAGACGAGTGAATTTTCTAAGAGTTTGTGGTTTGAGCGGATCCTGCGAAACCAGTATTACATTCCGATACACCAGTGCACGATAAATGTATCCCTTTGACCTTCACATTGACCATGAAACACAGAAATTGCATCGGGATTGAATACAAAAGGGACAATGCCGACTTAAGTACAAGAAGAGTGAATTTTCTAAGAGTTTGTGGTTTGAGCGGCTCATGGGAGACCAGTATCAGGTTCCGATGCACCAGTGCAGGTTTAATGTATCCCTTGGACCTTCACATTGACCAGGAAACACAGAAATCGCATCGGGATTGAATCCTTATTGCACAATGCTGACTTAAGTACAAGAAGAGTGAATCCTCTAAGGGTGTTGTGGTTTGAGCGGCTCATGGGAGTCCAGTATCAGATTCCGATGCACCAGTGCTGGTTTACTGTATCCCTTGGACCTTCACATTGACCATGAAGCACAGAAATTGCATCGGAATTGAATACAACAGGCAGAAAGCCGACTTAAGTAAAAGAAAAGTGAATCCTCTAAGAGTTTGTACTTTGAACGGCTTCAAGGAGACCAGTATTAGATTCCGATTCACCAGTGCAGGTTTACTGTATCCCTTGGACCTTCCCATTGAGCATGAAACACAGATATTACATCGGGATTGAATACAAAACGGACAATGCCAACTTAAGTACAAGAAGAGTGAATCTTCTAAGAGCTTGTGCTTCGAGCGGCTCCTGAGAGACCAGTATTAAATTGCGATGCACCAGTGCACATTGACTGTATCATTTGGACCCTCACATTGACTATGAAACTCAGAGATTGCATCGGGATTGAATACAAAAGCGGAATGCCGACTTAAGTACAAGAAGAGTGAATCTTCTAAGAGTTTGAGGTTTGAGCGGCTCCTGGCTGACCAGTAATAGATTCCGATGCTCCAGTGCAGGTTTACTGTATCCCTTGAACCTTCACATTGACCATGAAACACAGAAATTGCATCGGGATTCAATACAAAACTCACAATGCCAACTTAACCTCAAGAAGTGTGAATCTTCGAAGAGCTTGTGCTTTGAGCGTCTCCTGGGAGACCTCTATTAGATTCCGATGCACCAGTACACGTTTACTGTATCCCTATGACCTTCACATTGACCATGAAACACAGAAATTGCATCGGGATTGAATACAAAAGGCACAATGCCGACTTAAGTACAAGAAGGTGAATTTTCTAAGAGTTTGTGGTTTGAGCGGCTCCTGAGAGACCAGTATTAGATTCCGATGCACCAGTGCAGCTTTACTGTATCCCTTGGACTTTCACATTGACCATGAAACACAGAAATCGCATCGGGATTGAATACAAAAGGCACAATGCCGACTTAAGTACAAGAAGAGTGAATCTTCTAAGAGTTTGTGGTTTGGGCGGCTCGTGGGAGACCAGTATTAGATTCCGATGAACCAGTGCAGGTTTACTGTATCCCTTGGACATTCTCATTGACCATGAAACATCGAAATTGCATCGGGATTGAAAACAAAATGCACAATACCGACTGAAGTACAAGAAGAGTGAATCTTCTAAGAGTTTATGCTTTGAGCGGCTCCTGGGAGACCAGTATTAGATTCTGATGCACCAGTGCAGGTTGACTGTATCATTTGGACCTTCACATTTACCTTGAAACACAGAAATTGCATCGGGATTGAATACAAAAGGTACAATGCTGACTTAAGTACAAGAAGAATGATTCTTCTCGGAGCTTGTGCTTTCAGCGGCTCCTGGGAGACCAGTATGAGATTCCGATGCACCAGTGCAGGTTTACTGTATTCCTTGGACCTACACATTGTCCATGATCACACATATCGCATCGGGATTGAATACAAAATGCACAATGCCAACTTAAGTTCAAGACGAGTGAATTTTCTAAGAGTTTGTGGTTTGAGCGGATCCTGCGAAACCAGTATTACATTCCGATACACCAGTGCACGATAAATGTATCCCTTTGACCTTCACATTGACCATGAAACACAGAAATTGCATCGGGATTGAATACAAAAGGGACAATGCCGACTTAAGTACAAGAAGAGTGAATTTTCTAAGAGTTTGTGGTTTGAGCGGCTCATGGGAGACCAGTATCAGGTTCCGATGCACCAGTGCAGGTTTAATGTATCCCTTGGACCTTCACATTGACCAGGAAACACAGAAATCGCATCGGGATTGAATCCTTATTGCACAATGCTGACTTAAGTACAAGAAGAGTGAATCCTCTAAGGGTGTTGTGGTTTGAGCGGCTCATGGGAGTCCAGTATCAGATTCCGATGCACCAGTGCTGGTTTACTGTATCCCTTGGACCTTCACATTGACCATGAAGCACAGAAATTGCATCGGAATTGAATACAACAGGCAGAAAGCCGACTTAAGTAAAAGAAAAGTGAATCCTCTAAGAGTTTGTACTTTGAACGGCTTCAAGGAGACCAGTATTAGATTCCGATTCACCAGTGCAGGTTTACTGTATCCCTTGGACCTTCCCATTGAGCATGAAACACAGATATTACATCGGGATTGAATACAAAACGGACAATGCCAACTTAAGTACAAGAAGAGTGAATCTTCTAAGAGCTTGTGCTTCGAGCGGCTCCTGAGAGACCAGTATTAAATTGCGATGCACCAGTGCACATTGACTGTATCATTTGGACCCTCACATTGACTATGAAACTCAGAGATTGCATCGGGATTGAATACAAAAGCGGAATGCCGACTTAAGTACAAGAAGAGTGAATCTTCTAAGAGTTTGAGGTTTGAGCGGCTCCTGGCTGACCAGTAATAGATTCCGATGCTCCAGTGCAGGTTTACTGTATCCCTTGAACCTTCACATTGACCATGAAACACAGAAATTGCATCGGGATTCAATACAAAACTCACAATGCCAACTTAACCTCAAGAAGTGTGAATCTTCGAAGAGCTTGTGCTTTGAGCGTCTCCTGGGAGACCTCTATTAGATTCCGATGCACCAGTACACGTTTACTGTATCCCTATGACCTTCACATTGACCATGAAACACAGAAATTGCATCGGGATTGAATACAAAAGGCACAATGCCGACTTAAGTACAAGAAGGTGAATTTTCTAAGAGTTTGCGGTTTGAGCGGCTCCTGAGTGACAAGTATTAGATTCCGATGCACCAGTGCAGGTTTACTGTATCCCTTGGACCTTCACATTGACCATGAAACACAGAAATCGCAACGGGATTGCATACAAAATGCACAATGCCGACTCTAGTACAAGAGGAGTGAATCTTCTAAGAATTTGTGGTTTGGGCGGCTCATGGGAGACCAGTATTAGATTCCGATGCACCAAGGCAGGTTGACTGTATTATTTGGACCTTCGCATTGACCATGAAAATCAGGTATTGCATCGGGATTGGATACAAAAGGTACAATGCTGACTTAAGTACAAGAAGAATGATTCTTCTAGGAGTTTGTGCTTTGAGCGGCTCCTGGGAGACCAGTATTAGATTCCGATGCACCAGTGCAGGTTTACTGTATCCCTTGGACTTTCACATTGTCCATGAAACCCACGTATCGATCCGGATTGAATACAAAATGCACAATGCCAACTTAAGTACAAGAAAAGTGAATTTTCTAAGCGTTTGTGGTTTGAGCGGCTCCTGGGAGACCAGTATTAGATTCCGATGCACCAGTGCACGAGAAATGTATCCCTTTGACTTTCACATTGACCATGAAACACAGAAATTGCATCGGGATTGATAACAAGAGGGACAATGCCGACATAAGTACAGGAAGAGTGAATTTTCTAAGAGTTTGTGGTTTAAGCGGCTCCTGGGAGAGCAGTATTAGATTCCGATGCACCAGTGCTGGTTTACTGTATCCCTTTGACCTTCACATTGACCATGAAACACAGAAATTGCATCGGGATTGAATACAAATGAGACAATGCCGCCTTAAGTACAAGAAGAGTGAATCATCTAAGAGTTTGTGATTGCAGCGGCTCCTGGGAGACCAGTATTAGATTCCGATGCTCCTGTGCAGGTTTTCTGTATCCTTTGGACCTTCACATTGACCAGGAAACACAGAAATTGCATCGGGATATAATACAAAATGGACAATGCCGACTTAAGTACAAGAAGAGTGAATTTTCTAAGAGTTTGTGGTTTGAGCGGCTCATGGGAGACCAGTATCAGGTTCCGATGCACCAGTGCAGGTTTAATGTATCCCTTGGACCTTCACATTGACCAGGAAACACAAAAATCGCATCGGGATTGAATCCTTATTGCACAATGCTGACTTAAGTACAAGAAGAGTGAATCCTCTAAGGGTGTTGTGGTTTGAGCGGCTCATGGGAGTCCAGTATCAGATTCCGATGCACCAGTGCTGGTTTACTGTATCCCTTGGACCTTCACATTGACCATGAAGCACAGAAATTGCATCGGAAATGAATACAACAGGCAGAAAGCCGACTTAAGTAAAAGAATAGTGAATCCTCTAAGAGTTTGTACTTTGAACGGCTTCAAGGAGACCAGTATTAGATTCCGATTCACCAGTGCAGGTTTACTGTATCCCTTGGACCTTCCCATTGAGCATGAAACACAGATATTACATCGGGATTGAATACAAAACGGACAATGCCAACTTAAGTACAAGAAGAGTGAATCTTCTAAGAGCTTGTGCTTCGAGCGGCTCCTGAGAGACCAGTATCAAATTGCGATGCACCAGTGCACATTGACTGTATCATTTGGACCCTCACATTGACTATGAAACTCAGAGATTGCATCGGGATTGAATACAAAAGCGGAATGCCGACTTAAGTACAAGAAGAGTGAATCTTCTAAGAGTTTGAGGTTTGAGCGGCTCCTGGCTGACCAGTAATAGATTCCGATGCTCCAGTGCAGGTTTACTGTATCCCTTGAACCTTCACATTGACCATGAAACACAGAAATTGCATCGGGATTCAATACAAAACTCACAATGCCAACTTAACCTCAAGAAGTGTGAATCTTCGAAGAGCTTGTGCTTTGAGCGTCTCCTGGGAGACCTCTATTAGATTCCGATGCACCAGTACACGTTTACTGTATCTCTATGACCTTCACATTGACCATGAAACACAGAAATTGCATCGGGATTGAATACAAAAGGCACAATGCCGACTTAAGTACAAGAAGGTGAATTTTCTAAGAGTTTGCGGTTTGAGCGGCTCCTGAGTGACAAGTATTAGATTCCGATGCACCAGTGCAGGTTTACTGTATCCCTTGGACCTTCACATTGACCATGAAACACAGAAATCGCAACGGTATTGCATACAAAATGCACAATGCCGACTCAAGTACAAGAGGAGTGAATCTTCAAAGAATTTGTGGTTTGGGCGGCTCATGGGAGACCAGTATTAGATTCCGATGCACCAAGGCAGGTTGACTGTATTATTTGGACCTTCGCATTGACCATGAAAATCAGGTATTGCATCGGGATTGGATACAAAAGGTACAATGCTGACTTAAGTACAAGAAGAATGATTCTTCTAGGAGTTTGTGCTTTGAGCGGCTCCTGGGAGACCAGTATTAGATTCCGATGCACCAGTGCAGGTTTACTGTATCCCTTGGACTTTCACATTGTCCATGAAACCCACGTATCGATCCGGATTGAATACAAAATGCACAATGCCAACTTAAGTACAAGAAAAGTGAATTTTCTAAGCGTTTGTGGTTTGAGCGGCTCCTGGGAGACCAGTATTAGATTCCGATGCACCAGTGCACGAGAAATGTATCCCTTTGACTTTCACATTGACCATGAAACACAGAAATTGCATCGGGATTGATAACAAGAGGGACAATGCCGACATAAGTACAGGAAGAGTGAATTTTCTAAGAGTTTGTGGTTTAAGCGGCTCCTGGGAGAGCAGTATTAGATTCCGATGCACCAGTGCAGGTTTACTGTATCCCTTGGACCTTCACATTGACCATGAAACACAGAAATTGCATCGGGATTGAATACAAATGAGACAATGCCGCCTTAAGTACAAGAAGAGTGAATCATCTAAGAGTTTGTGATTGCAGCGGCTCCTGGGAGACCAGTATTAGATTCCGATGCACCAGTGCACGTTTACTGTATCCCTGGGACCTTCACATTAACCATGAAACACAGAAATTGCATCGGGATTGAATACATAAGGCACAATCCCGACTTAAGTATAAGAAGAGTGAATTTTCTAGGAGTTTGTGGCTTGAGCGGCTCCTGGGAGACCAGTATTAGATTACGATGCACCAGTGCACGTTGACTGTATCATTTGGACCTTCACATCGACTATGAAACACAGAGATTGATTCGGGATTGAATACAAAACCACAATGCCGACATAAGTACAAGAAGAGTGAATCTTCAAAGAGTTAGTGGTTTCAGCGGCTCCTGGCTGACCAGTATTACATTCCGATGCACCAGTGCAAGTTTACTGTATCCCTTGAACCTTCACATTGACCATGAAACACAGGAATTGCATCAGGATTGAATACAGAACTCACAATGCCAACTTAACCTCTACAAGTGTGAATCTTCGGAGAGTTTGTGTTTTCAGCGTCTCCTGGGAGACGTGTATTAGATTCCGATGCACCAAAGCACGTTTACTGTATCCCTTTGACCTGCACATTGTCCATGAAATACAGAAATTGCATCGGGATTGAACACAAAAGGGACAATTCCGACTTAAGTACAAGAAGGTGAATTTTCTAAGAGTTTGTGGTTTGAGCGGCTCCTAAGAGACCAGTATTAGATTCCGATGCACCAGTGCAGGTTTACTGTATCCCTTGGACCTTCACATTGACCATGAGACACAAAAATCGCATCGGGTTTGAATACAAAAGGCACAATGCCGATTTAAGTACAAGAAGAGTGAATCTTCTAAGAGTTTGTGGTTTGGGCGGCTCATGGGAGACCAGTATTAGATTCCGAAGCACCAGTGCAGGTTTACTGTATCCCTTGGAACTTCACATTGACCATGAAATGCAAAAATTGCATCGGGAGTGAATTCAAAATGCACAATGCCGACATAAGTGCAAGATGAGTGAATTTTCTGAGAGTTTGTGGTTTGAGCGGCTCCTGGCAGACCAGTATTAGATTACGATGCACCAGTGCTGGTTTACTGTATCCCTGGGACCTTCACATTGACCATGAAACACAAATATTGCATCGGGATTGAATACATAAGGCACAATGCCGACTTAAGTACAAGAAGAGTGATTCTCCTAAGAGTTTGTGGTTTGAGCGGCCCTTGGGAGACCTGTATTACATTCCGATGAACCAGTGCAGGTTTACTGTATCCCTCTCACCTTCTCTTTGACCATGAAACACACAAATTGCGTCGGGATTGAATACAAAAGGCACAATGACGACTTAAGTACAAGAAGAGTGAATCTTCTAAAAGATTGTGCTTTGAGCTGCTAATGGGAGACCAGTATTCGATTCCGATGCACCTGTGCATGTTGACTGTATCATTTGGACCTTCACATTGTCCATGAAACACAGATATTGCATCGGGATTGAATACATAAGGCACAATGCCAACTTAAGTACAAGAAAAGTGAAACTTCTAAGAATTTGTACTTTGAACGGCTACAGGGAGACCAGTATTAGATTCCGATTCACCAGCGCACGTTTACTGTATGCCTTTGACATTCACATTGACTATGAAATACAGATATTGAATCGGGATTGGACACAAAAGGGACAATGCCGACTTAAGTACAAGAAGGTGAATTTTCTAAGAGTTTGCGGTTTGAGCGGCTCCTGAGTGACCAGTATTAGATTCCGATGCACCAGTGCAGGTTTACTGTATCCCTTGGACCTTCACATTGACCATGAAACACAGAAATCGCAACGGGATTGTATACAAAATGCACAATGCCGACTCAAGTACAAGAGGAGTGAATCTTCTAAGAATTTGTGGTTTGGGCGGCTCATGGGAGACCAGTATTAGATTCCGATGAACCAGTGCAGGTTTCCTGTATCCCTTGTACATTCTCATTGACCATGAAACATAGAAATTGCATCAGGATTGAATACAAAATGCACAATACCGACTTAAGTACAAGAAGAATGAATCTTCTAAGAGTTTATGCTTTGAGCGGCTCCTGGGAGACCAGTATTAGATTCCGATGCACCAAGGCAGGTTGACTGTATCATTTGGACCTTCGCATTGACCATGAAATCAGGTATTGCATCGGGATTGGATACAAAAGGTACAATGCTGACTTAAGTACAAGAAGAATGATTCTTCTAGGAGTTTGTGCTTTGAGCGGCTCGTGGGAGACCAGTATTAGATTCCGATGCACCAGTGCACGATAAATGTATCCCTTTGACCTTCACATTGACCATGAAACACAGAAATTGCATCGGGATTGAATACAAAAGGGACAATGCCGACTTAAGTACAAGAAGAGTGAATTTTCTAAGAGTTTGTGGTTTGAGCGGCTCCTGGGAGACCAGTATTAGATTCCGATGCACCAGTGCACGATAAATGTATCCCTTTGACCTTCACATTGACCATGAAACACAGAAATTGCATCGGGATTGAATACAAAAGGGACAATGCCGACTTAAGTACAAGAAGAGTGAATTTTCTAAGAGTCTGTGGTTTGAGCGGCTCCTGGGAGACCAGTATTAGATTCCGATGCACCAGTGCAGGTTTACTGTATCCCTTGGACCTTCACATTGACCATGAAACACAGAAATCGCATCGGGATTGAATACTTATTGCACAATGCTGACTTAAGTACAAGAAGAGTGAATATTCTAAGGGTATTGTGGTTTGAGCGGCTCATGGGAGACCAGTATTAGATTCCGATGCACCAGTGCTGGTTTACTGCATTACTTGGACCTTCACATTGACCATGAAACACAGAAATTGCATCGGGATTGAATACAAATGAGACAATGCCGCCTTAAGTACAAGAAGAACGAATCTTCTAAGAGTTTGTGCTTTGAGCGGCTCCTGGGAGTCCAGTATTAGATTCCAATGCACCAGTGCCGGTTTACTGCATTACTTGGACCTTCACATTGACCATGAAACACAGAAATTGCATCGCGATTGAATACAAATGAGACAATGCCGCCTTAAGTACAAGAAGAACGAATCTTCTAAGAGTTTGTGCTTTGAGCGGCTCCTGGGAGACCAGTATTAGATTCCGATGTACCAGTGCAGGTTTACTGTATTCCTTTCACCTTCACATTGACCAGGAAACACAGAAATTGCATCGGGATTGAGTACATAAGGGACAATGCCAACTTAAGTACAAGAAGAGTGAATCTTCTAAGAGTTTGGCTTTGAGCGGCTCCTGGGAGCTAACTCGATACAATACACCTAGGAAGTGGAGAGCAACCCGCACTGGACACCTCAAAAGGCAGAACATTGGGAATTATTGTAGATGTAGCTAAATGGAATATCTGAAGGGAAGTAACAAAATAATGTGTTCTAGGATGGGACAAACCTGCCCAAATCCTCTACAAAGGATGCCAAGGGCCTAAATAATGTTTTGATAACATTTTGTATTTAAAAATATTTGTGTGTATAAATTGTTCATGTTGATGTAAATTTGACAATTTAAGATATGGTCATGCTTAGGAACAATGTAAGAAATAGGTGTTATGTAAAAGCCAGTGTGCTTTTGTTTGAAACGAAAATAGCTGTGGGGAGTGCAAAAGGTGCGAAAGGCGAATTGGCATGCTACCTTGAGCAAGTGCGGGAAGTAAGTCACACAGTCTGTAGGCAGCAGTGATTGAGGTAACTCCTTTGTGGAGCAGAAGCTTTGCATGCAAATTTTCATAAAAATGCCTCGGTTGAAGACTGCAAACAGCTTACAGCATAGCTGCGAGTTGTTGAGCTACTGTATGTAAAACTGAAAGAAGCCAAGAAGAGAAATTGAGCCCATACAGCAAGAAACTTGCAGGCCGTAGTGTGGGTAGTGTAGCCGTCATAACTGTTCGCCACACCCAAGCCTACAGCCACCAGATAAGATTTTTTTCTATTTTTACCTTTGTACAGCATGAACCATTAATTTAAACTGTGTTATAATAATCATTCTTGAACTTTATGGAAACTGGCTCACCCTGTCATTTCATCCTAATCATACATCTGTATAGGGATCCTTCCTGGTGTTTGATTAATCTGAGTGTCCTGTTTTACAGACTTATGAAATGCCAAGTTAAAATAAAGAGGCACCATTTATATTGCTTTAGCGTAAATAATAAAAATGTTTTCTTAACTATACCAAAGTGTTATAGTTTGCTAACATAAAATTCAATCAGAGTGAAGCCAAGTTACTAGAACCTGTTAGATGGCTAATTCAAAGAATAAGTAAGTTCCACCAAGAAAGAGGTTTTCTTTAAGTGAAATGTTCAGTTAAAAAGTGTGTGCTTTAGTGTCTAAGTATTTAAGTTTCTTGATTATGGAAAGTGCTTTTCTAAAGGTTGTCCCCCCCACCCCGGCTAATTTTTTTTACCTTCCTTGAAGTTATCTACTGGGCTTTTTCTTTTTTTAAAAACATAATACATAAAGATGTAGCCCAAAATTGTTTAAGTGGGGTAATTTATTTGAAGAGCCAAACTAAACAGTAGCAAGAAAGTAGGCAAAATTCACATTTCTGCTTCTCCAATACTTCACTATTTCATTGCCAGGATAGGTTGGTGACCATTAAGTACATGTTTTAAACCACTAAATGAACTTGGAAATGAGTTGTCCTAGCTTCAGTATATTATTATTCATACTGTGTTTCTATCTAGCCACTGGGTAAGATCTTAGGAAAAGAAGTGAATAGTCCAATTTACTTATCCATTAGACGCAACACACGGTAAATCCAGTAAGAAGGATAACTCTATTGATTATCTTTTCCTATAAACAGGACTATCCTTCCATAGTGCATTTTATTTGGAAACTAAACTAAATTTTAGTAAGAGGGTTATACGTGGCAACATAGAGACAGGGTTTCTGTTATTTACGTAAAAGCATACTAATATCATAATGGTAGTGTTATAAGGTCCTATTAATTTGTGTGGTCATGACATTTGTTAAATGTCTCACCACATTCCTATTGAAACTATTTACTCTTCTTGTAAATAACACCTATGACAATTTTATACAAATGTCCACTAAGACTTTGCTCGTCAACTTTCATTTAGGTAACAGCGATCTTTTAGATGTATTTAAATCAGTACTGTTAAGAAATACTGACTAGCTTTATTTTCAAGAATCTCAAGTTTAAGTTATACATACTGTTATCCTCCAATAAGAATCATTGGCCGATTCTTCATCTTTGACAGGTTCATCATGCCTGCAATGCAAAACATTATCTTTTGTATTAACAGATGAAATCCAACTTTTTAAATTTAATAAATGCTTATACAAACATAAAGTTTCTTCAAAAAATGTATTTCTGACAACTTCCTGTCACAGATAATTTTCACTGAATGTTGCAACCCAGTTATATTGCTGATGAGAAGCAAATGTTGATCTTTTCCCTCTCTTCCTTCACCATCTCCTGTTTTGTTCACCTTGACATATTTCTACCAAAAAGACTACCCCAATAGATCCACTGCTTATATTTAACACACAGTAAATTCAGTGCAAATATTTCCTTAACACAGGATGTGCATTGACGAGCTTCAATTAATCAGGAAAATATAAACAGATACTAACCATTCCACAGCTCTTACAAAGTACTTGCATTAAGTAATCATCAAAGCTACTTTTTGTACAGTAAGAGGACTAACGGTCAAAATGGTGCTACATGCTACAGGCAGTGCAATACAATTTATTTTACTCATTGCTACAGCAATAAATGTACTTATAAAAATATTCAGACTTAGACTATAATCAAATACACAGAGAAAAAATATTCTAACTAAAGAGATATAGCAGCCATAGGCAGAAACAAATAAAAAAACTGATACTAATCTTAGCTTTGAGGACCAAAAGTTTATTCATCTGGAAAACGTAAAAAGAGAAATGAGACTGTTCAAGAATTAAGGACAAAAATTCAGGATCTTGAGTCAAGGAAGATGTACGGTTAAATGAATGAAAAAACTAGACTGGACATGATGAAATTCATTTGCGAAAGAGCAGCAGATGATGTAATTTTAAATGCTGAGAAATAAGATCTCTTCAAGAGGAGCCACCAAAAGGTCAAATAAGTGAAGAACAAGCTGAAAATACCGGTAAATGGGCTAAAATGGCGGCAAATAGATAAAGGTAACAGAAAGAAAGTGCTGAAGAACAGGCAACCAAACAACAACAACAACAACAACAACAATAATAATAACAGCACATTGTAGCAATATATAATAGCAGTCCCACAACATCTGGAGGAAGATTTTCCACTAACAGAGCAATAAATTCATGAAGCCATCAAATCATTCCAAAACTTCAAAGCAACAAATGAAGACTCTACTGCAGCAAAATTATTGACATAGTCAGAACACACAAATGATCTACAACTGCTGTTTGAGAACATTTGGAAAGCTGAAGAGATTATGGAAAGCATTAATCCACAGCTATGAAAAAAAGGGGACACACAAAATGTCAACAATTGCAGAGATGCCTCACTTCTGCCAGTGGTATACAAAATATTATCAAAAATTCTCTGGACAGAGTTGTAGAAACTTTAGACAAATAACTGGGAGAATCTCAAGGAGCTCTAGAAAGAGAATACCCTGCACAGAACAGATGTTTATTAGAAAATCGATAATTCTCCACATACTGTTAATCACCAAACCTATAATAGTATCATGTATTGGTTTCAAGAAAACATTTGATTTGATAGGCAAAGAAATTATACGTAAAATCATCAAAGAATTTTGTGTTAAAGCAAACATAATCCTCAAAACACTAGCAAATAGGATGACTAAAGCTAAATTTATGGGAGAAGTATCTCAACCATTTGAAATAAAAACTGGTGTTAGACAAGGGGACAGTTTATCACCTTTACTGTAACACTGCATTCTAGAAAAAATAGAAAGTATCTGGAATTTGGAGAAAAAAAATCACAAAATTGAACCAATAATTTTAGGACGAAAAATAAATTGAATTAAAGTAAACTGCCTGGCTTCTGCAGATGATTCTGATATACTTTCAAAAAATCTGACAGACAGTTATTGAAAGAAATCTTTTGGAAGAAGTAGCAAAGGGAGCTGGTCCCAAAATTTCAGCCGAAAAACCAACATTAATGACAATTTCAAACAATGCATCAACATTCTTAGAAAAACAAAAATGTAAAATAGCATTAGTAAGTAAATTTAAATATATTGGACAAACTGTACAACAAAATGGACTAGAAGAATTAACAGTAGATGCAAGAGTCAGCAAACTGGAGAGAGCAAATCGTTTGACAAAGGATATTTACAACAAGAGATGTACAACTAAAAAAACAAAACTAAAACACTATCCCACAGTGGTAAGACCAGGATGTTTATATGGATGAGGATGCCTAATGATGAACTATAAGCTGGACAGAACAGAGGTTCCTCAAAGGAGCATTATTAGAACATAATGGTTGCAATACAAGCTACAGATGGCTGGAAAATGAGAAGTAATGAGGAGATCTACAAAAATTTTGAGAAAATATCAGAAGTAATGGCTAAAAGAAGATTAATCTTTTTTGAGAGACCTCTACTGAATGAGTAGTTCTGGAAGAAGGAATCAATGATAGCATGGATTACAGAAATAAGAAAGAAACAACATCAAACAATCAGAAATAATAGAAAGAAACCTTTTTACAGATAAAATACTGAATTTAAAAGGATCATCACCTCTCCAAGATCAAAATTAATTTCATCCCTCTCAATAAGACCGTGAAAACTGGAAATAAAATTGACCATGTGCAATAAGCACGGACCAAATTCTGCTTCCGCCGATCCGCGTATTAATATGTAACGCAGCCAATGAGATTGCTGCTAACATAGAACACTTTCTCCTCGCGCATCACACTCGCGCAGTGATACATGAACGTGCGAGGTATTATAACAAATGTTAAGACCTTCGATCAGTCAGTCTGCATTTGTCTGCACCAGTCTGTACCAGTCTGCATTAGTCTGTACCAGTCTGCATTAGTCTGTACCAGTCTGTACGAGTTCTACAATTGTCTGTACCAGTCCATAGTCAAGATTCAGTCTGCGCCTAATAAGATTACCATTTTCCTGTACATAGCCATGAAGATAAATGTATAGACACTTTTGTCAAGTATCCGAGATATATGTGAGAATAAGATTAACGTACCAATACCAAAGGAACTTCAGATTGTCAATTGTAAATAGCATCCAGAACCAAGTTAAGTAATTTTTATATTTGTTATTATTTTAATAAATGTATGTGAAAATTAATCAAGTTCTGTTTAAAGTGGGTCACCGTCAATCTGCTACTCTAAGCGTGCAAGTGGCATTTCTATCGTCTGACCTAATGGCAGAAGATAAACACGCCATGATAAGACCACGAGACATATTGCTGACACTCGCTTACTTCGTTAGAGCAACAAGTCAAATAATCTGATGGTGTGTGTACTGAAGGTCTTACAGTACGCACACCACACTTGGTCTGACCAACAAAGAAAACTGCAAGATAATGTCTCGTTACTTTGAAAACCTACTTAATTGTGATGAACCGAAAGAAAGATTCCCTGTATGTGCCCCAATCCACAAACTACCCCTCATCTCCATCTAGTAAAGAGGAGACCAAAGATATCATCAACAACTTTAAGAATAATAAGGCAGCTGGAGAGGATTCAATAGTGGTGGAACTACTGAAGCTGGCAAATAATGAAACTCTAGATATACTAGTCCAACTTTTTGAGGAGATCTGGAGAGCTAGGATGATACCAACTGAATGGCAGTCAGTTTTAATCCATCGTCTACACAAAAAAGGTGATATATAGAATGTCAATAACTATAGGGGTACCTCATTAGTATCTGTTCCATATAAGATTCTCTCCAAAGTGATACAGAATAGAATAGAAGATTATTGTAACCAACTGACTGGGGACTATCAAGCTTGTTTCCGAAAGGGCGATTCTTGCGCAGAACAGATCTTTAACCTGAAGAATATCATCAGGTACAAAAAAAATTGGAAGAAATAACTATGTGGTCTTGTTTGTTGATTTTCAGAAAGTATATGACTCCATCGACTGACAGGCATTAATGAATATTTTGGAAAAGTTTGGGGTGGATAATACATCAAGAAAGCTGATCAAACAAACTCTTGCTAACACAGTGTCAAAAATTAAATTTATGGGTGAGGTATCTGAACCCTTTACAATCAGAACAGACATAAGACGAGGAGATGGACTAGCCCTCTCCTTTTCAATTGTGTCTTGGAAAAGGTCATTCGAGAGTGGAGAAAGTTATTAGCCCAAGAAGAACCAAATGAAGAGTGGTTCAGACTTGGTCCTAAGAACAAAGGGGTGTGCATTGACTGCTTAGATTTTGCGGCTGACCTGGCCATTTTTGCTAACAACATAGAGTCAGCAGTCAACAAGATAAATAGGCTGTCAGAAATTGCTGAAAAAAGTTAGACTCCAGATCTCTATTCAAAAGACAAAATATATGACGAACATCTGTGACGGACCTGAATGGATGATAACCAACCTGGGAAAAAATCGGATGAGTTAAGAATTTCAGGTATCTCGGTGAAGTCATCCACCAGGAGAATGGATTAAAAGAAGAAGCAACTGTCGGGATGAGGAAGTTAGACCAAGCATACCAACTGACAAAGAATACTTATAACAAAAAGTCTATGAGTATATGGGCCAAGTTCCAACATTATAATACAGTTGTAAAACCTGGGGGCTTATAAGCATCCAAAACTTTGACCACGAATAGGCAAGGTCAAGCTGAGCGGCTGGAAAAGCGTGAGTGTAGGATATTAAGGAAAATCCTAAGGTAATAGATGGGTCGATGGACAATGGCAAATGAGAGCAAATGAGGACTCGTGCAGCAAGACAGAACCTATCACAGCATCCATTACGAAGAAATGATTGTTATTTTATGGTCATCTCATGAAAATGGACGGTGATCGAATAACAAAAAGAATACGGAGTTTCATCCTATGTAAGAAAACGAGGCCGAGATGGTTCAAAGAATGTGAAAAAGATCTTAAGCAGATTGGTATCTCAGAGAGAAATTCCTGAAAGGAACAAATTTAGAAGATTGGTGACCAACTACCAAGGTTTTAACTTGGCATCAACATCTGAAAGACAGTGAGGACCATTATCTGAAGGGCATAAAAAGGCACTTCTTGGAGGGGCTCAGAAGATACTGGCAGGAAGTCAAAGCTGGAGCAAGAACAAGACCTGGCACTAGAGTGAAGTCGGTTGTTACCACGCAGTCCGTAAAGACTCACCTCGATAAAAAAAATAAATAAATAAAAATAAAAGGCTTTCGATGCAGAAGAAATAGGGGATTGAGAACAACACGAATAGAATTTATGAGGAGGAGATGGACGAGTACTGGAAAAACAGGAGACGACAAGGGAAGAAGAAGAAGTGAAGTTATTACATGACGAGAGATGGTTACTGGATTTGATTTGATTCAGTTTTCGTTACATACACCGAAAAAATGAGATGATTCTCGAGGGTGTGGAACATGTCAGAATGTATAACACAAAACATTTTAATATAATGAATACTACCCTGATCATTTGTCACGAGATTGTCAAAATAGGTGAATACAATACAGTAAACTGGAAAAGCTAATATTTACAGAATTAATACACTGTCAGAATGAAACATTGTTATGCACTATTAATAAATTTATCATACACAAAATACCTAATATTGTCTGTTGCAACCAAGTGCTGTCAAAACTTAAATCTAACATATTTTTACTTAAGCTGGCCTAACAGTCTCTGTTAGGTTAGTCATCTATAGAGTAGAAGGCATTGCCTATCAAAAAGTCATTCAAACTCTGTTTAAACTGTGCTTTATCTGAAACCAAGTTTTTAATGGTTGCTGGTAATTTATTGAAAATGTGTGTTCCTGAATATTGGACCCCCTTTTGGACCAACATAAGTGATTTTAGGTCTTTATGTAGATTGTTCTTATTCCTAGTATTGATAATATGTATTGAGCTATTTGTTGGAAATATAGATATATAACTTGCAACAAATTTCATTAAGGAGTAAGTATACTGAGAAGCAATGGTTGGAATTCAAAGTTCCTCAAATAGGTTCTACACGATGTTCTTCAAAGACTGGTCCCAGATACTCCATTGCACCATTCACCGAACCTGATAACCCCGAGCCGTCAGTAACAAAAATTAAGTCTTGCTTAAGAGATTTACAACACTACATGCACTTGTTACCAAAGTCTCATTTACTTTTAGAACTATCTGTTCCACTTCCTTTTTGGCCCCACTTCTCTCTGTCTTCACTATATCCCATACAGTTCTTATTTTGTTGCCCGATACAATTATCTTTTTCTCTTAATAAAGCTACTTCGATTTCTGGATTACTTGATTCAACATTTTGCAGTATTCTTTGTAATGCATTACAATGCTAATATCAGAAATGTTCCTAGATAGTAGATACAGTCTCCTTTTTGCCCCACATGATATCTTTATTCCTTGTGTAATCCATGGTTTATCTTTTGACTTCTGTGTGATTTGAGTTACCTTTAGAGGAAAACAATTTTCGAATGAGGAGGTAACTTTATTAATAAATGCTTTGTATTTTCCATTTGAGTCAGGTAAACATCTCTCCAGTTCATGTCTTTGAGGAATTTCCTGAATTCCTCAATTTCTGGCTTATTTATTATCCTCCTGTACTCAGATTTAATATTTTTTTATCCTGACAAGTTTCAACATTTAACACAAGATGCTGCACGTCGTGATCAGATAGTCCATTTACTATTGGTTTTGTGATATGACTTTTTTCCCCTAGATTTGTTCATAAAGATATTATCAATAGCAGTCTCAGAGCATTTACATATCCTAGCTGCAAAGTTCACAGTAAGAACTAAATTGAATGATAGTGTTAAAAACACCAGCAACCACTATTTCCTCTTCTTTTTTTTTTTTTTTTTTTTTTTTACAGAAGCCATTCCTTTCGCTTTGTGAAATGAAGCACTGCCTAGTTCCAAAACACAGGACTACTATGACAAGGTGAAATGTTCTCAGAGTGCTATATGTATGATAGTAAATGTAATCAGCACTATAGTTGTTTTCTGAGTAGTTATGCTGTGTGTGTTTCATTCAATCAGATGAAATGGAATAAAATCATCAATTTATTTATTTGGGCTCTTTATCACCAAGATACATTCAATGTTGGTTGAGGTTTATCTTTTGAATTCACTCCAGTGTAGATTGTCAAAATTTTATCAGTTGTCAAAGTACTTGTAACACAGTTTCCGAATTTACTGCCATCCAGGAAAGTCTCGCACTCAAATTATTCTCAGCGACTGAGAGCTGGCTGAAACCCAGAGTAGAAAGCTCTGGCATATTTAGTGATTAATGGAATATATATCGGAAAGGCAGGTTAGACACTGTAGGAGAGGGAGTGTCCATTGTCTCTATTGAGGTCAAAGCTGATTGTGACAGTGAAGTATAACAAGTCTACGTGAAATCACGTTAATTAATGGATGTTTTAATCAGCCACCCGGTTCTGCTATGACAGTTTTGGAGCCATTCAAAGAAAGTCTACAGACAGTAGCACGTAAATACCTAGATCATGCAATACTAGTTGGAGGTGAATTTAGCCTACTGAGTATAGATGGTAGCCTATGGCTTCATTGCAGGGGGTGCAGTCAATCTTGTGAAGCACTTTTGAATGTGGTTTTCGAAAATTGTCTTGAGCACCTAGTTTGGCACGCCACATGCAATGGAAATATCTTAGACCTTGTAGTTACAAACAGGCCAGATATCATCAATGACTTCAGCATAGAGATGGGGATTAATAATCATGATAACAACTAAGGTTACAAAAATTAATAAATCAGTCAAGAAGGCTAGGAAAATGTTCATGCCAGAAAGAGCAGATAAGCAGATGTTAGCATCTCACTTAGACAGAACTGACATCACTTACTTCCATTAAGATGGACGTAGAGAGATTATGGTCAAAGCTTAAACAGATCGTGAATTGCACTCTCAACAAGTCTGTACCTAGTAAACGAATTAAGGATGCAAAAGAGACACTGTGGTTTAACAATGAAATTCGGAAAATACTGAGGAAGGAAAAGCTACTGCACTCTTGGTTCAAAAGAGAATGCCAAATGGCAACAAGGAATGGTTACTACCACTGTCATACCTCAGCAAAAGATCTGGCTGAGAAGCAGGGGAAATTATTGTCCTATGTAAAATCACTAAGTGAGTCAAAGGTTTCCATCAAGTCACTTGACCAGTCTGGTGTGGCAGTAGGAGATAAATGTTTTAAATTTTGCATTTAAGAAATCATTCATGCAAGAGAATCATATAAACATACCGTCATTTAACAATAGCACAAAGACACCTAACAACAATCACCACAAGAGGCCAGCGCTAGCACAAGTTGTTCACATGATATTCGTTGGACTGTTACCTGTAAACACGTGCCATGTCAGTGCTCTTGGAAGAGAGCTGTGGCAGTGACACGGCTCTGTTGCTGTTCCTGTGTAGTGATCTGCAAAGACGAGGGGGGGGGGGGGGGGTTGGGTCCAGATTCAAGCAGTGATTAAGTACTTCATAAAGAAAGGTATGAAAGCGAACGACATTCATGCCGATTTCCAGAATACACCAGGGGACTCTGCTCCTTTGTCTTCAACTGTTGCCAAGTGGATAAATGAATTTAAATTTGGTCAGGAGAGCTTAGATGATGATCATCCATGAATAGGTCAGCCAAGATGTGTCACTACTCTAGAAATCATTGCAAAAGTGCGCATAATGATCAAGGAGGATCACCAATTTAGAGTGCATTAAATTGCTCACGCTTGCCAGATGTCATCTGAAAGGTATTCACAAGATGGGTGCCGCGACTCTTTACGCTGGGTCAAAAACAATGTTTGGCCTGTTTTAGGAGAAACAAACAAGATCTTTTGTGCTGGTTTGTGACCATGAGGAAACTTTGGTTTACTACTATACCCCAGAGACAAAGCAACAATCAAAGCAGTGGAAACATGCTGAATCTCCTCCGCCAAACTCCTTCAGCGGGGAAGGACATGGCGTCAGTGTTCTGGGATGCACCACCAAATTCCTTCAGCGGGGAAGATCATGGCATCAGTGTTCTGGGATGAGAAGGGGATTCTGTTTGTACATTATCTCCCCACTGGGCAAACAATTACTGGAGAGTACTATGCTAACCTTCTGGACAAATTGCAACAAAAGATATGCAAAAAAGGCCAGGTTTAATAAGGAAGAAAGTCATCTAGCATCAAGCCAATGCACGCTCGCACGCATGTGCCATCGCCATGGTAAAATTACACAAACTAAGGTATGAATTGTTGCCACACGTGCCTCTTCCCTAAACTGAAAATTTTTCTTTGTGGATGAAGATTCACTTAAATGAAGAATTGATAGCCTGAGTTGACAACTATTTTGCAGGCCTGGAGGAAAATCATTGTCGAGATGGGATCAAGGTATTGGAACACTGTTGGACCAAGTGAATTAATCTACAAGCAGGGTACATTGAAAAACAACAAAGTTTCAGTGACTAAGTACTTTTTTTCTATTCTGTTTCAAGAACTTTTCAAACCACCCTCGTAAGCATCTCTGACACCTTAAATAATTAAAAACAAATAAGTCGCCAGTTGCAGATGGAATCTCAATTTGGTTTTACAAAGAGTGCTATATGGCACTGGACCCTTACTTAGCTTGTATTTATTGTGAATCTCTCACCCAGCAGAAAGACCTAAGCAACGGGAAAAAAATACAGAGGCGTCTCCTGTATATACGAAGGGCGAAAGAACAGACCCGCGAAATTACAGACCAATACCCGTAACATCAGTTTGCTGCAGAATTCTTGAACATATTCTGGGTTTGAATCTAATCAGTTTCATAGAGACCAATAAGTTTATGTCCACAAATCAGTACAAAGCATCGCTCATGGGCAACTCAGCATGCCCTTTTGTCATACGACGTCTGTTCAAAAAATTCCAGAACTTTGTCCACAAAATTTTCTATGCTTATCTTTTAGTTACTATGGATTGTCTCCTTCGAAATACTCTCCTCCACAATTGATACACTGCTCCCAATATCATTTCCACTTCCAGGAGCGGTCTTGACACACCTCTTGCTGGGTCGCATAAAGTGCCATCTGCGAATTTTCTTCTATCTCATCTACCATTGGAAACTTCATCCTTTTCAACTTTGGAAATAAAAAGAAGTCTGCAGGGGTCATACTATTCTCGCAAGGAACATCTCATTCTCATTTGTGAGATCCAAAAAGTTTTTTTGGTCTTGACTCATGAGCCGTGGAATGAACTTGGCGGCAACACAATGCATTCCAAGATGCTGTGTCATTTCATAACATGATCCAATTGAAATGTTACATTCTTCTACAATCTCTCGGACAGTGAATCTTCGACCGGCACACACAATTTCGTTGACGTTCCTGACACAAGCATCACCAGGGGACACCTAAGAGCGTCCTGAACAAGGATCATTTTTGACTTTTGTAAAGCCATTTTTAAAACGTGTGAATAATATGTAACACCGAGTATGGCTTAAGCACTCATCACTATAGGCTCCCTGCATCATTTGGTGTGTCTCTGTAAAGGTTTTCTTGAGTTTCACGCAAAATTTAATGCAGATGCATTGCTCCTCTAACTTTGCCATCACAAAATTCACAAACCCAGATTCCATATTTCTTGATTTCCGAGAAGCATTTGACATAGTGACTCACTGCAGACTTTTAACAAAGGTACAAGCAAATGGAATAGGTTCCCAGACATGTGAGTGGCTCAAAGACTTCTGAAGTAATAGAACCCACTACATTATCCCGACGGTGAGTGTCCATCAGTGACTAGGGTATCATTAGGATCGTTCCAGGGATGTGTGATAGGAGCGCTATTACTCATATTTTCTATGTGCATAACTGATCTGATGGACAAAGTGGACAGTAATCTGTGGTTGTTTGCTGATGATGTTGTGGTGTATGGAAGGTGTCATCGTTGAGTGATTTTGGAGGATAAAAGATGACTTGGACAAAGTTCCCAGTTGGTGTGATAAATGACAGCTAACCCTAAATGTAGAAAAATATAAGTTACTGCAGATGAGTTGGAAAAACAAATCCATAATGCCAGAATCCAGCATTAGTAGTGTCATGAATGAAAAGGTCACATTGTTTCAATATCTGGACATAACATTGCAATGTGATATGAAATGGAACAAACTTGTGAGGGTCATGGTAGGGAAGGCGAATAATCATCTTTCGTTTGTTGGGTGGATTTTAATACAGTGTGGCTCAGCTGTGATGGACATCACATATAGGATGCTAGTGTGATCTCTTCTTGAGTACAGTTTGAGTGTCTGGGATCCACAAGGGGTCGAATTAAAGCAGACATTGAGGTAATTCAGAGGCAGGATACTAGATTTGTTAACAGTAGGTTGAAACAACAACATACAAGTATTATGGAGATGTTTCTGGAACTCAAATGGGATTTCCTGGAGGGATTTTGAGGAACACTGTGCTGACTGCAGAACAATTCTGCTTGCACCAACATACATTATGCATAAGGACCACGAAGATAAGAGACGACAAATTAGGACTCATAGAGAGGCATATAGACATTCACTTTTTCCTCACTCGATTGGCAGATGGAACGGGAAAGGAACTGACTACAGTCGAATTAAAATTACTTGATAGTTGGCACTTCAAACGCCAATAAGAGTAGTCAGCGTCACACTTGAACTGTCTGCTGTTGCCAAACTCCACCAAAATTGGCCAGTCACTTCCAATTCCTGGTTCAGCATTCTTTCTTGATGTATTTGTATCCCGAATTATGAGCCCGACACTTTTATTATGTATTTCATGACACGCGATAACTACACCAAAAACAACACACATTAACAATGCTAATGAAAGACACACATTTCATTCATAGCACTAACCAAACACTACCGAATAACTCAGCACAAGGTGTAATTCAGTATCATACATATAGTTATCATATTCACAGAGATCATCTTACATTAGATAAGCTTTTCACTACACTGCGTGAAACTGAAATTTTTAAGGTTGCAATTCATAGTTGCAACTGGGTCACTACATTCACATATATAAATACTTCATGCAGTGCTGTGGCATAGCACAATGGTTGGCAGATTAATCTAATGTGTAGCATGTCATAGGTTTGAATCTCATCAATGCAGCAAAATTTTTGTTTCTAAATCTAACCAAAAGAGTGTGATTATTATTTTCATTCAATTAATTGCTTTAAATATATATATTTTTTATTTTTAATACTTTGCTGCATCATTTTTCATCATTGTTTTGACTGTTCTATTTGGTCTTATTTGTCTTCCTGTCATTATTTCTTCATTTGGAATCTGCCTCAGTCATCTATAATCCACGACCAAGTGCCCACATGGACAGTTCACTGGTTTCTAACATGGCAGCATGTGCAACTAGTGTAAGGATAGTTACAGGTAACAAATGACATGGAGAAATTTCAATTTGCTTTCAGCCCTGAAATTGAGTTTTTGTTGTCTTGAGTTTACCCTTAAGGGTTAGCTTTAATCGCCATGAACAAAGTGATCATGATATTAGTACTGCTGCAGACTGTTGACCACAATTTTCTCGGCTGGGTTAGGACACAAGTTTACAGTCAGGGATACAAAAGGGGTCGTCTTCCCCAGTTCAGTCACTGGTCACTTTAAATCAATAGTTGACAGAGTATCCAACATTTCTGACATACCTTGCACCAGCCACTAGAAAAATTGCTCTGTGTTAAACATTTAACATAATTTGTGAAGTGAGCCGCTTGTTTGTTGTCACCTGTAACCAAACGGTAGCTGGCAGCCAATGTGGCAACATTGTTGCAGCAAGTGATTGATGTCAACTATCAAGTAATTTTATTCAGACTATTGTAGTGAGACAGGGTACCTTCTGCCATGCACCATATGGTGGCTAGTGGAGTATGTATGTAGATGTGGAATCAGTCTTTCCTTCTCATCCCATTTGGAAAGTCACCCTTGATCTGCAGTTCTGGATAACTTTCTCAAAATCTACCCTTTTTCCTAGACCTATCCTTCACCCCTCTTCCTTCCACTTCAACCCTTCTGCCTGAAGAATGAGCTACTGGCTCTGAAAGCTTGCCCCTGCAACTACTGAAAAGGCTGCTGCCCCTCTTCAGGAACCACATGTTTGTCTCGCCTCTCAACAGATACCCCTCCGTTGTGGTTGCACCTACCGTACGGCCATCTGTATCGCTGAGGCACGCAAGCCTCCCCACCAACGGTAAGGTCCATGGTTCATGGGGGGAGTTCCTTCATAGTCAACAGTTAAGGAATGGGTGGCTGAATTCATATGTGGCATATGTCTCTGTAAACTCATGAACAACTTCCTAGAATTACAATCAAATATGAAAATGCTGAGAAAGAACACAGTGTGATATTGCAAGATCAGTAATTAAAAAGATGTGCAAAACAGTTGATGCCGTGGCCGTACCAGAAAGTGAGTGGCATGTCTGTTGAAGCCTGACTACAACCTAATGTGAAAAACAATTTGGGACAATCTGACACACAACTGATTCTATGCACCAATCTGTTCCCGTGGATGAGAGATGACTGAAATGAAACAGCAGTTGCACAAAAATAGCCAAGGTGACTTCATCGGAGAGAAAGAGTGGTCATTGTTTTCTAGGATGCAAAAGGGATTTGTATTTTAGATTAGCTTGCAAGACTGAAACAATACCTCACAAATACTATGCAAGTATTCTGACTCAACTGGATGAAAAAATATGGAGCCAAGACCCAGGGGGGGGAAAAAAAAGTTTATCGTCAGTGAAATGCATATGGTCACAAAGGCACTTTCACAATAGGAAAACTGGGAGTTTCAAGTGTGAAGTCTTCAAATATCTATTCCATTCTCCAATTTTTTCACATTCTGACTTTAGCTTCTTCTTCTTTTCTTTTTGTATGAATGATTCACTTAAGACTACATGCGTCACACCTCAAAACCGTTTTGTGAGTCAACAACTGGATATGTTTTCACTGCTCTGTCTCTTGTAACTCCGTTGGACATGGAGGTAGCAAATGACGATGTAGGATGTCCATGACATACTGCTGTGCTGTCCGAGTGACCTGAAGTCATATCCGATGCTGCCCCACACGCCCTCTCCCTATGTCGTTGTCATACTCACTGACAACTGTCATCGTGGGTCTTGCAGAATGTGACTCACTGCTGATCACATGACAGGTGCAGGTGTCAAAGGGTTACAATGTGCTCGGCGTACATTACAGCAATTCTCTCATGAGCTCGTCAGACACGGTCAACCGGAAGCTTGCTGACAAGCACGCCGCCCTTACGTTCCCAAGCAGTCCAACATGGGGCCACTACCACATCTGAATGTCTCACAAATCTGAATATTGCATAATTCAATCAGCCTGGCAAATGGAGACACACAATTAGGCCCCTTCAAATTTTGTTACGTGCTGATAATGCTGACTCACAGAAGTACAGGGCATCTGTGCCCTTCACAGGGATCACTCAACATCTTACACTCTTCACATCTCTTATAGCTCCTACCATTCACGGTAACAATCCGAGACACAAACAAAGCTAATGCAATCTGGTGGCCTTTGTATCCATTTCAGAGAGTTGCGACTCTCATAATTTACCACTGGTATGCACACTCGTGAAACTATGTTGCTTCAGGGACCTTCCCTTTTTTCTCTTCAAGCAGTTTATTTCTTTGAATCCATTTTTCTTGTAGCTCAGAATAATTATTTTATTGTGTAGCAAACTTACAGACTAGCATTCTGATCTGAGCTGTCGGAGTCGGCGGTCATGTGTGTGTGAGGTGTGCTTGCTTGTGTGAATGAATGGTGTGTATTTGTATTACTTTTTCTGATGAAGGTTGTGGCCAAAAGCTTATGTGTAAGTGTCTTAACTGTGCCTGTCTGCATTTTAACGTGCCATCTTTATGGTAATTAGCACTCTATCTTTTCCTACACTGCTGATATTCCAACCTGGAGTTTCCATTGTTTGAACTTACGGTCTACTGTTTTATGTTGCAGTGCACTTCTACAAGTGTAATACACAAATGTTGCCTTAGGAAAGAGTCACAATAACATCCATGTCTACCGTTTACTCTTTTTTACAAAATAGCATGTCACACTCGAAATTTAACTTAGCCAATGAAATAAGTTTGAAGATTTATTGTGTGTAAAAGACACGAGGGCCCACTGTGTAGGAAATGTGTGAAGTTCTGTGCAGAGACGGAGTTATCCACAGACGCGGTACGTCTGGGGAGCTATACGGGTGTTAAAACATCGCCACCTGCTGGGATGAGGGGCCACTTACTCTGAGGTGGCGCTGTGCCAGCAACGAGCTCGACCCATTGATTAGCACCACAGATGACAATGAGCAACCAGCTGCTTGTCTGTGCAGAGATATAAAATTTATCTATTTTGGACGTCGGGTGACAATCTGTCACATGGAGAACAATGTTTACTCTGGCAATTTTAACACTAATCTAGTGTTCTGCAACATATTAATGTGAAATGTTGTCTATGATGTTGAGGAGTGTAAGTTAAACTGATCTCTGAGAATTTGTTGTTTTTGTGGCACTATCTGGAAAATGGCCTCTCTTGCAGCTCCAAGCATAAATGTCAAGTGAAGAAGAATAATTAGCACAGCACACTGTAACTGAGTAGGGATCCGGTTTACTGCTTGGCCACTAAATTAGCATATCATGAGTACACCAGAAGAGACGCTGTACACACTTGCATATACTACATACACAAGTACAAGCATCGATCAAGCTACTGTGAAACTGCACTCTGTGTGACTCATCACTACATCAGAATACTGTAAATGTGGTGATTCCAATTCCTTAAGGTCTCTTCCTGTTTGTTTTCATCAGTTGGATCTTATTTTTCAAGTATGTGGGAATCCAATGAGCTGCCGGTTTGGATACATTCTTTCTGTACGTCCCACAAGTTGGATTCTTTGGAGACACATTGTAACAAGAGTTTTTAGGAATTTGCCTGGAGATTTCACACTGGGTTCTGTGTGATGTATTCCATCTTTTATTCTTGGACCTAAGATTTTTACTACAATTTTACATTCTTCTAATTCAGTTTGCTGTTTTCATGTCTTGTGTTGGACAAAGAGTCTCTCTCATGCATAAAGAAATTCTAATTTGATCACTGTTGTACAATGTTAGATTTTAGAGTTCCAGGAAAAATACTTTTAGTTAACTGAGAGACAGTTTGTATTTTCTGAAGTCTGGATTCTATGGCCTTCTTTCCATTATGATGTTCAGTGGTCTTTTTCACCTAACTATTTAAACTCTTTAACACCGAATACTATGTCATTGCCTATATAAGTTCACCCAGTGCCATTTTGGTATCATCCAAGAATTTTTTCTCCAGGTGAAATTAGTAGTCCAATTTTCCTAGCTTGCTCCCTTAATATTTCAAATTGCTTTAGCACATCAGTGATGTTTTTGTCAATTAGTATTATGTCATCGGTATAGGTTACACCATATAATTCTATCTTTAAGTTTACGTTCTAGTCAGTGTAATAGTGCACCTGCTCTTCTCCATTATCTTACAATTTTCTTACGGGCATAGTTGAATAGCAATGTGATATGCCATCCCATTTTCATATTCTTATGTCTGTCTTAAATTACACTGCTTGAAAAAAAGTGAGACACTCAGAAGGTGGGGAGAAAACAAATTGAAACATAGCGAATTTAGAGCGTATGTGATGTTATTTCAGTGATAACAAAACAGAGTCAAATTTATACAGAACTTATCAGTTTGAGCCCACTTATCAATACAGCAATGCACCCTGTCTGGTCTGGACAGTGCGGGAGGATGTCGTAAAGCTGCTGCATACCCTCCTGAGAAAGGTGATCCACAACTGTTGTAACTGGTCATTGCAATCATGGATACAGGCAGTGGGATGGAGTTGACGTCCATGTTGGTCCCATAATGTTCTATCGGGGACAGATATGGGGATTTTGCTGGCCACAGGAGTATATCAACATCACGCAGACAATTTAAAGAGACACATACTACATGTGGACAAGCACTGGCCTGTTGAAAAATAGCACCACAATACTATTACACACTGCTGTACCATCAGAGTTCCCTCGCCCATTACAAGCCGTGACCTGAAGTCATACCCAATGGCTCCCCACACCATGGGACTGCTTTGTGACCCCCCCCCCCCCCCCCCCCCCAAATGTGGAAGAATGGGACCTCTCCCCATCTCCCCGGGTCACTGTCAAACTTCTCCACGATAGTCATTTGGAGCAGTGCAGGACTGGGACTCATTAGTGAACATAATGTGACGCCATTCATTAGCAGTCCGTACTTCTTGATCATGGCACCACTTCACATGCAGTCATTTGCTTGGGTGTTAATGGCAGCCTATGCGCAGGACGGCAATTCCACAGTCTGGCTGCTCCTAGCTGTATGATACAGCATGTTGCAAGGAGTCTATTACAGTGAACTCCTGTTTATCCGAAATGATCGGGACGGTGGCCGGTTCCGATAACGAAAATTTCAGATAAATCAAAGTCCCCCTGTTTTCACATGTGAACACTCCAAATTGCATCAATATTGCGAAATACGATCGTAAAACGTGCGTAGGGTATGTAAAACGTTACTGATATGGTTGCAAATAACCCTGCACTTTTTTACTGAAAAAATTGTGTTGACATGTTAAAAAGGCACCAAACTATGATTGAAAACTCAAAGTTTTTAAATGCTGTATAACAAAGCTCGTTTATTTTGCATTCTTACAGAAAAAAATCTCCCTTATTTGGCAGCAGGAAAAAACAGGAGTTTTAATTTTATTACCTACTCTTTTGAATAAAAAATAAACTACTGAACAAAATTATGAAACAAATCTAGAGATAACTCAAAGGAACGAAAAGTCTGTCTAGAAGAACTTTCAAGAAAAGTAAAAAAAAAAACTTTTTAAGTTATGGACATAGAAGTTCTAGGATGCTTCATTAGAGTTTATTTTTTGGTAACGAAGTCACAAATGTCTTTTTTTTTTTTTTTTTTTGTTTTTTTGCTTGAGAAACTATTTTTGCAACAATACATCTCCAACGTTGAAATCAAACTATTTCAGGATAAATCATCTCCTCCTATTAGCTGATGTACTCCAGGGCAGTTTGGATCACTTCGTAACAGAATGTGTGAGGAATATTTTTCTCTGATTCATCATCAGAAACATAGTCTTCTGACACTTTATGATCGGTCACAATTTGTACGATTTCATCCTCAGGCACATGAAAAAATGCCATTTTCCATCCACTCTTCAATGTCTTCGAAGTGTGTGTCTTTACAACCAGCTTCTAAAGTAAATTCACCAAAATTATGTCAGCTTGAGTTTCGGTGTTGCCTCCTCCTTCCCACCACTTAGGTTGCCTTACGATCTAAGAGTTTTTTCCAAGACCCAACAAGAGGAAGTGGAGGAATTAGACTCCAAGCTTCAGCAATCAATGAATGACACTTAAAACATCGATTTTTTAAGAGCTTCCACAAAATCATCTGCAGCATCAATCACCTAGCATCTTGCGTCTGTAATGTTTTTCCATCGCCTCAAGAATACCTTGGTCCATCGGTTGACATAGAGATGTGACATTTTGTGGGAGAAATACAACTTTGATATCCCCATCTTGCAGATCACCTGGGTGATAAGGAGCATTGTCCACAAGAAGTAGCGCTTTTCGAGGAAGTCCATTTCCTTCCATGTAATTTACTACAGCTGGAACAAACTCTGCCTGGAACCACTCTCTGATGATGGCACTGTTCATACATGCCTTAAGACTGATTCGTGTACCTCAGTGGCAAACTGGTTGGTTGGTGTCTAAATGCTCTTGGTGTTTTGGATTTGCCAATTAAAGTAAGACACAGTTTATGATTGCCAGTGGCATTACTGCAAGCGAGGACAGTAAATCTTTCTTTGATATTTTTGTATCCGGAAGCCATTTCTTCTTCTTTAGAGGCAAGGGTTTTCGTTGGCAGCATTTTGTAATTCAACCCAGTTTCATCACATTTGTAAAGTTGATTGCCAGTATAACCTCCTTTGTCAATGATTGTGTGCAGTTTCTTCTTAAAATCAGCGTAGCAGCTTCATCCCCAGATAATGATTTGGCACTGACGGCAATTTCATGAATGCCATGCCACTTCTTGAAACGATCCTGCCAGCCATTACTTCCGAGGAATTCTTGCTTCTTTCCTTCAATCAGCTCATCAGCTCATTTTGACAAAGTAGAGGACCTGAAACTGACACACCTTTGGCTCTTATTTATTCGTGCCACAAAAATAATGCCTCTTCTATCTGAGGATGTGCACCTTCTCTCATTGTTTTTCAAGATTTCACTGCGCTGCCCAATGCTTGGATGGAACAAAATTTTTCAATTCCTGATCGATTTGTCTTCCGATCAGTAATTGTACTCCTACTCTGCAGCAACTTTTGTGGGTGGCTCACCAGCTTTGATGTACTGACAACAAGTGGAAAGTGTTAGGCGGCGCACTCTAATTGTCAGTTTCGACAGGACTACGTTGCGCTGCATAGAACAATACTGTATGTACTGTACTTACAAGGAGTTCCAATAGATGGCAGTGGCATGAAACCATGCAATACGAATAAGAAACACACTAGAGCTTCAACCAACACACGCACGAATTGACAATACTTGGACTTTTGACACGCACCAGTGCACTGATTAGCACTAGATTGCCAAAAAACACCAGCAAATGCTTGGCTCCAGGTGCATGCAAATTGAAACTTGTCAAGTGTCAATCTAGCTAGCCAAAAGTGTAGCTGCACGAGAGTTTACTGTACTTGTTCTCAGATGGCAGTCACAGACGTGAACAGGTTACAATGTACTCAGTACACTACACAGTGATGCTCCCTTGTAGTGGTCTGATGTAGTCAACTGGAACATTGATTTTGAGTATGCCCTTACTTTCCAACATCAGGCCACTATCAGATCCAAATACTCCAAAAATACAGATGTTGCAAGGTTTAACCAGGTGACCAAATGGACATCCACAATGAGGTTTCTTTCAAACTCTTATCAGATAATGCTGTCTCACACCAATATGCAGCACCTTCATATCCTCCAGAGTGATGATTCAACATCTGACGCTATTCACATCCCTTATATACCACATGATGCTTGCTAAACAGCAATAAAAACAAAGAACACTAATGAATAATGAAGGAAAAGACAGACTGTTACTTACCATAAAGAAGATACCTTAGGCTGCAGATGGGCAGAATTAAAAGACACTTACATAAAGCTTTCAGCCACAGCCTTCACCAGTAAGTAGTAATCTGTCTTTTCCAACATTGTTGATATTCCTACTGGAGTTTCCATTATTTCAAGGACACTGATGCTTTTCTGTGAGTGTTTCCTTTATGATGTTTTCTGCATTTTAGCTTCTCTTTTAAAAAGAAAAAAAAGAAAGAAAGAAAGAAAAAAAAAGATTTGTTGCTGGAAAACTTCTGAAGTCCAAAAAAGGAGTTACAACAGCCATATATGGTTATCTGGTGGACCTTGCAGAACCAAATTCTAGGGCTGAAATGTATTGTTGACCAATGGGCATTAATCAGACTGAATACTAAATAAAAAATTAAATCCAATTTTACACAAAAACACAGGTTCTATCACTGTTGTTTTTCGTTCTATTTTGCTCTTATGTTTGCTATGACTTGTTAAGCAGAAATTTTCTTTCTATCTATAGAGTTACATTTGCTGTAATGTATCTTACCTGCATGTTGTTACTTCTTTCTTCTCACTGCTGCCCCAATCATGGCAAGCAAGTCATCCTCACTGCATTTGCTTCGTATTGCATCTCTGAAACAACAGTTAAAACACCCGTTAAACAGTACCAGGCAATTACCACACAGTGAAATGTTGGTACACTAAAAAGGAAGAAAAACTTTGCAGAAATCTTCAACAGTAATCTTGTAGTCTGTAGTAGGCAACAGCAGGATAACAAACCCACTGGACAAGAATGGGAAAGTCATGATAGAAGTTACTTTTATTTTTATAAATAAACAGGTATCTTACAAAAATGCTCAAGAGTATACATAGGATCTTGGGCTGAAGAGGTGGAGCAGAAACTGACATTAGTTTTGTTGAAGAGGGAGTAGTGGAACACAGCACAATTTCTTGCAAAATGAAGCCGAATTTATTGATAAACTGTTAATTAATTGCCAAGCTCACTAATGTGACCATTTTACAACAGGTACTTACTGCTTGGAGTATATGTGAATTTTCAGGCTTGCCTGATAGATCTGTTGCAAAAACACTTTGGGTTCCCCACCAGATAACATTATGCAAGTCCCTCCCTCAATATTTCAGTGACACAACGTTTTGGCATCTTCAGGTGGTGGTGATTTCCACCATCACTGCTGCAAGATGCAACTGGCAATTTCCACGTGACAGCTTTGAAATTTATCATGTGGATGACTATGACCATCATATTTAGAATTCAGAGGATTTCATAGAATACCTGAAGATGCTTAAACTAGAACTTTCAGATCTTTTAGTTAGCTCAAATGTTATATCATTACTTACAAAAGTGCCCCTGCAGCCCTCATTAGAGGTTATTAGCAGCAAGTTTGAGAAAGAAATTGTGGTGCTGTTTAAACATGTGCATACCTCATCCTATTTCTTATGTAACACCATCTACTTTGATCAAGTGGACAGTGCTCCCATGGGAGATCCTCTATTTCCCTTAGTAAATATCCAACATTCCTCCTTCTGGCAGAATGCTGAAGAGACATTTGTGGTGTGGCCCACATAATACAGACACTACCTATGTTCCTGCAGCATTTGCACTCACTCCATCTGAATATTCAGTTCACTGTGGAAGTACAATAAGATAGCAGCTTACCATTCCTGGATGTCACGGTTAGAAGAAAAGCTGACAGAACACTGGGGCATAGTCTCTACCGCAAACTGATACACGCAGAGTTATATTTGCGGTCCAAAAGTTGCCATCACCCTGCACAATGTGGTAGTGTCTTACACTCCCTGGCACATAGAGCACACGTGATCTCAGATACCGACAGTCTGCCTGGTGAACTGTAACACCTAAGAACAGTGTTCCAGCAGAATGTTTATTCTTGTAAACAGATTTGCAATGTGTTCTGAGCAAAGCAAGTTCAGTGTAGGGATGTAAATGAAGATACTTAGACAAGCACTGCAAATGGCTTTCTTGGCATATTTCAGTGGCATGTTTTCAAAAATAGAAAGAATCGCTAAGAGAAACAGAATCAAGTGTGTTTTTCGTCTACCAGCAAAACTAAGGAATTGTTTGGGTTCAGTTAAAGACAATCTTGACCTCAGAAAACACAGATCATATATAAGATCTGATGCCATTATGGGAAATCTTATATAGGGCAGACACCTCACATTGTGCAAGAACACTGTGTTCAACAGCGCTGACAAAAATGCCACCCAGTAAATTAGTGGTAGCAGAGCACTGCCTGAATACAGGGCACCACACGTTTCCCAAGAGGACTGAAATTTTATCCTCAGCATCATCACTCTAGGATTGTGTTTTTAAGAATGAGGCATGTATCCATACGATGGGCAATCTTACCAACAGGAATATGGAATTTTGACTAAGCACTGCCCAGAATCCAGCACTGACTGTCATGAAATTAAAACAGTAGAAACCAGATCCTCCGATGTATGACCTGATGCAGCACCTTGCAGAGAGTTAATTCAGCTTTTAACCACACGAGTGTCCAGAAGCGCAGTCATTGCCCACAACACATAAGCAGAAGGCTACTATGAATGGCATTTCCATCCAACTGGGAGTGCCTGTCCACACATTCGTACTCCTGCTTCTAGCCTGACAAATTTCAATTCTGCTGTGCGAATATCACCAGTCACATCTTGCAGCAGTAATGACAGGACCCACCACTACCTGAAGATGACGAACAGTTGTGTTGGTGAAATCTTGTGAGGCTTGCACAAAGTTATTCAGTGGCAAATCTGAGAAGGTTTGTATACATTATTTTTCTGTGATGCAGGTAATGTGCAGCAAAATGTGATAACTTTCTGCATTTGCCTTTTTATACATTTCAAAATACCCCAAAAATTGGTGATAAACACTGAACATATGACGTAACCAGATGACATACCCCACAGCATGTGCAGCAGTTGGGGCTGAGTGTAAAGGAATGATTGAGCAGTGCAATACTTTCATTTGAGCAAACAGAGCAAATTTCGAAAACATTTTGTAAATATGATCTGTTGTAAATGTAGATGTTACAAAATTATTGTCCCTGCTGTAATCAAGCAAAAGCAGTTCTGATTTTGTGTTCTTTGCTTCTGTCCCTTCTCTTTTTGTTTACAGACATTAGTTAGTAAAGAAAACATAGGTCATTTAATGGCAATGATGCTATTCTGAAGTTTATACTCATCTACTTGTTATGCAATATGGTAGGTTTTCATTGTACTGTACTTTGCAAGAAATCAAGGAAACTGCAAGACCGGTAAATAAAATAATAAACTTCAATATAAATACATAATTGTTTAACACAATGAAAAAATACTGCCTGCCAGATGCAAGACTCAAATCCTGAACACCATCACTAAAGTCGCACACATGTGTCCGTAGCCACAATGATATGAATACTTGACTTGGGTTGGGATGATCAAGTGTGACAGGCCGAGAGGTTCAACCACTGCAAGCATGGCAAGGTACATCATCTGGTGACATTTGTCATTCGCTTTTGACACATTTCCCAACATTTGTATCGTATCCAACATTTGTGATCCCATATGTCTTGTATTAAATTACTTGTCTCAGGGTCATATACAGTGCTTTGGAGGCTTTTAAATGATAATACGCATCACCCTGTCTGTGTGTGTGTGTGTGTGTGTGTGTGTGTGTGTGTGTGTGTGTGTGTGTGTGTGTGTGTGTGTGTTTATATATATGAAACAAATGCTAACAAAGAGATAGAGGGCCTGGCCAGTACTTACCTCAGCTCAGTACAGCCGATAGATACACAAAACAGAACAGAAAATTGACGTATCCTAGCTTTCGGAACTTCGTTCCTTCATCAGGGAGGAGAGAGGGGAAAAAAGGGGAAGAAGGGAAAGTGGATTCAGTTATTCACAACCCAGGTTATGAAGCAACAGGGGAAAGGTAAACAGGAAGGGTAGCAAAGATGGAGGCATGGATGTCAGAGGGAAGCCAAGGTGGCTGTAATTACTGTGCCAGCTTCAAACCAAGGAGGATGAATACAGAAGTAAAGAGGCACATAGTATAAAGATAAACGCAACTGTGTAGGATGAAAAGATGCGTGAATGGCTAAAGAGGAAAGGGAAAGAGGAGAAGACTAAAGAGTAAATGGGAGTGAGGTTGGTTAACATATGTTCAGTCCAGGGGGATGGCGGGATGAAAGGATGTGTTGGAGTGCAAGTTCCCATCTCCGCAGTTCCGAGGTACTGGTGTTGGGTGGGAGAAGCCAAATGGCACATATGGTGTAGCAGGTTCCTAGGTCCCTAGAATTATGCTGGAGGGCATGCTCCGCTACTGGGTATTGGACATCTCCTAGGCGGACAAGTCGTCTGTGCCCATTCACGCGCTCAGCCAGTTTAGTTGTCGTCATACCAAAGTAAAAGGCTGTGCAGTGCAGGCATGTCAGCTGATAAATGACGTGTTGTCTCACATGTGGCCCTGCCTTGAGTTGTGTATGTTATACCAGTAGCGGGGCAGGAGTATTTGGTTGTGGGGGGATGCATGGGGCAGGTTTTGCATCGGGGTCGGTTACAGGGGTAGGAACCGCTGGGTAGAGAAGGTGGTCTGGGAATATTGTAGGGTTTGACAAGGATGTTACGGAGGTTAGGGGGTCAGCAAAAGGCAACTCTGGGTGGTGTGGGGAGAATATTGTCAAGGGATGATCTCACTTCAGGGCTTGACTTGAAAAATTCATATCCGTGGCAGAGTAATTAGTTGTCGTATTCGAGGCCAGGATAATATTGGGTGAAAAGGGGGATGCTTCTGTGTGGTCTGGGGGTAGTAACATTGTTGTTGGGTGGGGAGGAATGTATTGCTTGGGAGATCTGTTTGTGGACAAGGTCTGCAGGATAGTTGTGGGAGAGGAATGCACTGATATATAATATAATACAGGGAAACATTCCAAATGGGAAAAATATATCTAAAAACAAAGATGATGTAACTTACCAAATGAAACCATTGGTATGTTGATAGACACACAAACAAACACACACACAAAATTCAAGCTTTCGCAACCCACAGTTGCTTCATCAGGAAAGAGGGAAGGAGAGGGAAAGACGAAAGGATGTGGCTTTTAAGGGAGAGGGTAAGGAGTCATTCCAACCCCGGGAGTGGAAAGACTTACCTTAGGGGGGAAAAAGGACAGGTATACACTCACGCGCGCACACACACACACACACATATATTCATCCGCACATATACAGACACAAGCAGGGTATATGTGTGGATGGATATGTGTGTGTGTGTGTGTGTGTGTGTGTGTGTGTGTGTGTGGCATACTGATCTGAACTATGCAGCCTTCAAATGGAAGTTTTTTGATCACTCCTTATTTTGCACCCTGCCCCCTTGGCAATATGTACCGCAAATCATCAGACAGACGACCTTCCTGCATGCTTCGAGCATCCCCTGGTGCTGTTCCGAACCAATGCTAATCTTTGTAACTGTGACGAGCAGTGTGCAGATTGCATGTTTGTATCCCACAAAGAGGTGACAGTTCCCAGTGGCATGAATGGTTACTGTTTATTGACTGTCACTGAGTTGGTGAGTCATTTGCTACATTGTGGCCCACCTGTTCACTGCTAAAGCCATGCTAGTCAGTGGTAACCCCTGTCAATGATATCCTGTTGCCCATAGCAGTTCACTCTGCTGATTGTGGTAGTATTTTCCTTGAATAAATCTGCTCACAGTACACCTTTGACACTGTGGTACAAGAAAGCCCAATGACTACACACCCTTATAGAATATGTGTCTTGACCCATGGGTACCCACGATATGGCAGTGATAAAATCACCCTGTGATCAACTGTCACACTGCAGCTGTAAGCTGCACCTCCTTTTTCAGAATACTCAGGTTTATTAATTTGAAGTAAATCAGATCTTTTGAAGGAAGATTTAACAAAAAGAGCACATCCAGGAAAGGATGAAAGCATGTCTAATTAACTGGAACACAAAATTAATAATTAGTGGTGACAAAGATCCTCTGCAATAAAAAATAATGTCCACTGACTTCATGTATTAGTCTTCAAGTGACAGAATATATGTAACGGTGTCCTTCTTATTTACACTGATTAAACAATGGAAATTCCAGGTAGGAATATCAACAGTGCAGGGAAAGATAGATCACTATTTACCGTAAAGAAAATAAAGTTGCACACAGGCACAACACACAAGCAAGCACACTGCGTGCGCACGCACGCACACACAGAGAAAAAAAAACTGCCAAGTCCAGCAGCTAGGGGCAAGCTGCTGGAGTTGGCAGTCATATGTCTGTGACATGTGCTTGCCTGTGTGTATGAATGTGTGTGTTTCTCTGTATCTCTTTTGCTGATGAAGGCTGTGGCCGAAAGCTTTGTGTAAGTGCCTTTTTAATTGTGCCTGTCTACAATGTAACATGTCTCCTTTACAGTAAGCAGCAATCTATGTTTTCCTATATTTTTCATTTACACAGATGTAATTAACAAATCAGAGTCTATTTATTCCAGAGAAGTGACAGTTTGTTCATGACAGTTCAGCACAAATCTGATTTTTTATATACAGCAAGGCTACCTATAAATTATTCTGTGTGCCAGTGTTCATGCTGACTATAGGGATTCACACTGATCATGTGTAATTTGACATCTGGTCCTGTAAACTTACTTCTGCTCAACGTGAAAAATTCTCCAATCCACGTTTTGTAATTAACCTTAACATATCAAATAATGCACCCTTCAATATAACTGCTTATTGTCCACTTCCCATCACTCTATTCCCACTGTCAACCCAGCTGACCTCTACTTCTAATCCAAAAACCATGGTTGACTCAATGTTTGCTATTGCAAGCTATTGCTATTGCAAAACAAAAGTGCCAGAGGCACCAGTAATGATATATAATTAAAAATACTAGAAAGTAAGGCTCACCGGTTAGTTCATGCTAAGACAAACACTACAAGTGTCTAAGACACTGCGCTCTCACACAAGTACGAGGTCTGAATACATTCCAGTTACGATACACTAAACTATTTCATTCACGGTGGCAATATACATACTCTCTCCCCAATAAACAGAATAGTTATAACTCAATTGTTCACAAGTGTATATTATGACTCTTGCCACAGCTATGCAGTCAGTATGCCACAGGCGTGCCATAGAAAGGGATCAGGTTCAATTCCTTGTAGAGCCGGGAAATTCTGCTCGGTGGACAGACTGGAATAGGGTACACTCTGCTTGTAGTTCCAGCTGAGGAGCTACTCAAGTGAGAAGTAGTGTCTTCAACTTCTGGAAGTTGATAACAGCCTGGAGAGTTGTATACTGACCCCCTAACTCTCCATAGATATATAGTAGAGGACATCTCTCGAAGAGCATTGCGTGGTCTTCTGGGCCCAATGCAGAGTTCCTTTATCAATGTATATTGTATATCACCACTTGTACACACTCATCAGCACAGTACCATATTGTCTCTTCACGTGGCAAATTTTTATTCCCTTATTTCCAGATAAACATTTTTCCTCTTCTTCTTCTTTTTTTTATTTAACTATCATTACTTGTACCACACATATTCCACACAGTTTATGCTCACTCCTTCAATGATACTGCCCATCCTTCTCTAGTGTGCGAGTTGTCCCTGCTTTCCTGCGTGTTTGTTGGTTTAAACACCCTTGTTTCAGAAGAGAGTGACAGCTTAGATACAGTCTTGTCAACATTTTGTATTTTTATTTAGCAATTATTGTTTGAGCCTTATAGGCGAATGTCACAAGATATTGTCAACCACTGCATTCACTAGATTGGAATGGGGTTCATGGTAACTTATCAATTCATTTTTTAAGTTGCTGTTATCTTTTTCATCCTATCTTGGACTAGCTTTTCCATATTCCCACTCTATTTTACGTAGTCAAACAGTTATCTGCCCTTGCAAACTTGCTCCTTTACTACCAAGTTAACTAATACTGGGCAGCCTAACAGAAGTTCCAATATCCAGTCTTTCACCACAATTCACCTACACACACTTTTCACTCACTGATTTTCTTTTTTCAATGTCATAAATATTTTGCTTTCACAGACTGCTGTGCTTTGAACATAAAATTGTAGGAACATCTGCGTCACATGTCAGTTTTTTTTTTTTTTTATTTATTAAAGAATATGTTCCTTGCTTATTCCTATCTGCTTCTGATACATTTCCATTCTCACTTTTATTTTGTTTTGATCCATTTCTTTTTTCTTTGATAGACAAGTCAAACAACAATGGCAATATGTTGCAGCCCCCTGTGTTTCACCCTACTTACTACGAACTTACTTTTCTTAGCTTCCAATTTCATTAGTCATTTGGTTTCTAAGATACTTAAATTAATTGTTTGACCCTGTATTTTTATATCTTATTTTACCTTCGGTTGATAAAGGATTTCTGTTATGCTCACAAAGAGAGAGCTGATTCTTCCCACCCCCTACCCCCCTTACCTTGTCCTGAAACAAACTTATCGCCAAGTATCTTGCAGTTTTTTCCCTATTATTAATCTCTTAGTCTAGTCATCAATTTAAAAGTGTCAGTTGTTGGTCCCATTGTCTAATAATTTGTACATTTATACACATGAAGTTCCAATTTTTATTTGGAACATATAGACTCTGATAATCATGAATCACAGTTCAAATGGCTCTGGGCACTATGGGACTTAACATCTGAGCCAAGGCAGGATTCAAACCTGCGACCGTAGCAGTCGCGCGGTTCTGGACTGAAGCGTCTAGAACCGCTCGGCAACGGTGGCTGGCGAATCATAGTTACCATCACATGGACAGAAATACTGTGTTAACTTTATTACAACCAAGGGACATAGCTAAAAATGTCTTTACATAATTTCCAGTCCTGATTACTTTCCTTTAATTTAATCTCACAAATAGGTTAGTGTAACATGATGTTGACAGGGGCAAATTATATATACTCACAAATTATTTAGCTAGAGGTATCTGGTTTGTATGTCTGGGAGGGAGGAGGGTGCAAGCTGAAAACTTCAAGAAAAGATTACTCATTTCATACCTGCTGGATTTAACTGCAGTTTATCTCTTCCATATACCAACCACATACCTAATGTGCATGGCAAACAGTTTAAAAGTATTATTCTATACTCAGCATTTGGAACTATCAGTTCCTTCATGAGATAGGAAAGAGGGATAAGTTCCTGAAGGTCTGAAAGGTCACTCGGACTCCACGACTAATGTGAGGACAAGAGGAACGAATGTGTCTATAAGAAGTTTTGGAATTTCACCTCTTGAACGTAAAATACTGATCAGTCTGTCAGTCTTCTAGTAATTTTATGGTTTCCTCACATGAAATTTCACTTGGACACGATTATTCTATGTTTCATCACTCACCTGAGAGATATCTCTGAATTCCCAAAGAGACACACCTCCAAATTGCCATCAGCTGTTATCCGTAAACGGTTGCACGTGCCACAGAGGTGTTCACTCATTGAGGTAATAAATCCCACACATCCCTTGAAGCCCAGGATATGGTATGCCTGCAAAAAGAAATTGTAAGAAAATAGCTACTGCTGTTGTGAAAATACTATAAATGTGTTGCTCACCAAGTGGAGGAAGGAGAAAACGTGCATTAAGGGGAGTTTGAACACCCTATCCTGACAATGTTAAATTTAGTGACTTAACTTCCCCGTATTTCAGGAACAACTGTAGCCATTGACAAGAAACTTTTACAGCACATTAAACTATATGTTCTGAGTCTTACAATAATTGCATTTCAGCCACTGCTTTTGGAAATACAATTTTTTAATTACACAGTTAAAATTTTGTGTACTTTTTTGTATGTTATTCTAAATAATTTTATTTATACATAACATTATGTTTTTCTTTTAGTTAAGAAGACTCAGGATACGTATGTTATTACTCCCTGAAAATTTGAATTCGCTACTCGAAGTAGTTTCTGAGATTTAGGGAAAAATGCAAGAGAAAATGTAAATTTTCAGGAAGAGTTTTTAAAGTTTTAATAGACTGTAACTCAATATATGCTTAACATTTTATTTTTAGTCACTCAGAAGCACCCTGCACCATACTGTATATCATCCTCTTGATCTTTTTTAAGTTTTTTCTTGTTTTCTTCTTTCTGGACTCCGTAGTGGCCAACTGTGCTGCATACTTTGCTTTACCAATGCAAACCTTATCCATCCATTAAATTCTCTGATGCAGTTTGCTCCAGAATTAATTCCCATATGTTGTAGCACTTTCACGCTACCAATGTTGCCATCATTAAAAGCAATAACAGCATAACTGACCCCCACTTTAGTGTCTTCATTACGAGAAAATCATTTTTTGGTCTACATCTACATCTACATCCATACTCCTCAAGCCACCTGACGGTGTAGGGTACCTTGAGTACCTCTATTGGTTCTCCCTTCTATTCCAGTCTCGTATTGTTTGTGGAAAGAAGGATTGTCGGAATGCCTCTGTGCGGGCTCTAATCTCTCTCATTTTATCCTCATGGTCTCTTCGCGGGATATACGTAGGAAGGAGCAATATACTGCTTGACTCCTCGGTGAAGGTATGTTCTCGAAACTTCAACAAAAGCCCATACCGAGCTGCTGAGCGTCTCTTCTGCAGAGTCTTCCACTGGAGTTTATCTAACATCTCTGTAACGCTTTCGCGATTACTAAATGATCCTATAACGAAGCATGCTGCTCTCTGTTGGATCTTCTCTATCTCTTCTATCAACCCTATCTGGTACGGATCCCACACTGCTGAGCAGTATTCAAACAGTGGGCGAACAAGTGTACTGTAACCTAATTCCTTTGTTTTCGGATTGCATTTCCGTAGGATTCTTCCAACGAATCTCAGTCTGGCATCTGATTTACCGACGATCAACTTTATATGATCATTCCATTTTAAATCACTCCTAATGCATACTCCCAGATAATTTATGGAATTAACTGCTTCCAATTGCTGACCTGCTATATTGTAGCTAAATGATATGGGATCTTTCTTTCTATGTATTCGCAGCACATTACACTTGTCTACATTGAGATTCAATTGCCATTCCCTGCACCATGCATCAATTCGCTGCAGATCATCCTGCATTTCAGTATAATTTTCCATTGTTGCAACCTCTCGATATACCACAGCATCATCCGCAAAAAGCCTCAGTGAACTTCCGATGTCATTCACAAGGTCATTTATGTACGTTGTGAATAGCAACTGTCCTACGACAATCCCCCGCAGCGCACCTGAAATCACTCTTACTTCGGAAGACTTCTCTCCATTGAGAATGACATGCTGCGTTCTGTTATCTAGCAACTCTTCAATCCAATCACATAATTGGTCTGATAGTCCATATGCTCTTACTTTGTTCATTAAACGATTGCGGGGAACTGTATCGAATGCCTTGCGGATGTCAAGAAACACAGCATCTATTTGGGAACCCGTGTCTATGGCCCTCTGAGTCTCGTGGACGAATAGCGCGAGCTAGGTTTCACACGATCGTCTTTTTCGAAACCCATGCTGATTCCTACAGAGTAGATTTCTAGTTTACAGAAAAGTCATAATACTCGAACATAATACATGTTCTAAAATTCTACAACTGATCGACGTTAGAGATATAGGTCTATAGTTCTGCACTTCTGTTCGACGTCCCTTCTTGAAAACGGGGATGACCTGTGCCCTTTTCCAATTCTTTGGAACACTATGCTCTTGTAGAGACCTACGGTACACTGCTGCAAGAAGGGGGACAAGTTCCTTCGCATACTCTGTGTAAAACTGAACTGGTATCCCATAAGGTCCAGCGGCCTTTCCTCTTTTGAGTGATTTTCATTGTTTCTTTATCCCTCTGTCATCTATTTCAATATCTACCATTTTGTCATCTGTGTGACAATCTAGAGAAGGAACTACAGTGCAGTCTTCCTCTGTGAAACAGCTTTGGAAAAAGACATTTAGTATTTCGGCCTTTAGTCCATCATCCTCTGTTTCAGTACCTTTTTGGTCACAGAGTGTCTGGACATTTTGTTTTGATCCACCTACCGCTTTGACATAAGAGCAAAATTTCTTAGGATTTTCTGCCAAGTCAGTACATAGAACTTTACTTTCGAATTCATTTAATGCCCCTCGCATGGCCCTCCTCACATTACATTTTGCCTCACGTAATTTTTGTTTGTCTGCAAGGTGTTGGCTATGTTTATGTTTGCTGTGAAGTTCCCTTTTCTTCCGCAGCAGTTTTCTAACTCGGTTGTTGTACCACGCTGGCTCTTTTCCATCTCTTATGATCTTGCTTGGCACATACTCATCTAATGCATATTGTACGATGGTTTTGAACTTTGTCCACTGATCCTCAACACTATCTGTACTTAAAACAAAACTTTTGTGTTGAGCCGTCAGGTACTCTGAAATCTGATTTTTGTCACTTTTGCTAACCAGAAAAATCTTCGTACCTTTTTTAATATTTCTATTTACGGCTGAAATCATTGATGCAGTAACCACTTTATGATCGCTGATTCCCTGTTCTGCATTAACTGTTTCAAATAGTTCAGGTCTGTTTGTCACTAGAAGGTCTAATATGTTATCGCCACGAGTCGGTTCTCTGTTTAACTGCTCAAGGTAGTTTTCAGATAAAGCTCTTAAAAAATTTCACTGGATTCTTTGCCCCTGCCACCCGTTATGAAAGTTTGAGTCTCCCAGTCTATATCCGGCAAATTAAAATCTCCACCCAGAACTATAACATGGTGGGCAAATCTACTCGAAATATTTTCCAAATTATCCTTCAGGTGCTCAGCCACAACAGCTGCTGAGCCAGGGGGCCTATAGAGACATCCAATTACCATGTCTGAGCCTGCTTTAACCGTGACCTTCACCCAAATTATTTCACATTTCGGATCTCCGTCAATTTCTTTTGATACTATTGCACTTCTTATCGCTTTAAACATGCCTCCCCCTTCACTGTCCAGCCTGTCTCTGCGGTATACATTCCAATCTGAGTTTAGAATTTATTAATGTTTACATCTGGTTTCAGACAACTTTCTGTCCCTAGTACTACGTGGGCATTGTGACCGTTTATTAATCAGAGCAGTTCTGGGACCTTTCTATAGATGCTCCTGCAGTTTACTATTAGCACATTAATATTGTTATTCCCTGTTGCATTTTGTCTACTTCTACCTTGCCGCATCTCAGGAGGTGTCTTGTTGGGCCTAGGGAGGGAATTCTCTAACCTAAAAAACCCACATGTGCACTCCACACATACTCCGCTACCCTTGTAGCCACTTCCTGCATGTAGTGCACGCGTGACCTATTCAGGGGGACCCTACTTTTCTCCACCCGATAGCGGAGGTCGAGAAATTTGCACCCCAAATCTCCGCAGAATCGTCTGAGCCCCTGGTTTAAGCCTTCCACTCGGCTCCAAACCAGAGGACCACTATTGGTTCTGGGAACGATACTACAAATAGTTAGCTCAGATTCCACCCCGCAAGGCTTTCCGCCTTCACCAACTCCGCTAACCGCCTGTACGAACTGAGGATGACCTCTGAACCCAGACGGCAGGAGTCATTGGTGCCGACATGAGCAACAATTTGCAGTCGGGTGCACCCAGTGCTCTCTATCACTGCCAGCACGGCCTCCTCCACATCTCGGATGAGACCCCTGGCAAGCAGACAGAGTGAACACTGACCTTCTTCCCCGACCTTTCCGCTATTTCCCTAAGGGGCTCCATCACCCGCATAACGTTGGAGCTCCCAATAACTAATAAACCCCTCCCCCCATGTGCCTGCTCGGACCTTGCTGAAGGAGTGGCCACATGTCCACTCACAGGCAGAATGGGCGATGCCACACGGCCAGCCTCCACACTGACCCTCCGCCTCATGCGCCGCGAATGCCGCTGAACCCGCCACTCCCCTTGGGAAGAGGGTGGCCCAACCGCACCCGGTACCCACAAAGATGTGTCAACAGAAGGGTCAGTGGGTGAAGCATGTAACACCTGGGGTGTACCATGCAACGCACCAGACTCCCCACTGCCGCTACACTCCAAGGCAACAGCCTGAAGAAGGCTAACCGCGGCCATCAACACGTTCAGCTGTTCGCGAACAGTGGCCAGCTCCTCCTGTGTCCGTACACAGCAGTCACACATCCTATCCATACTAAGAAATCAATTTACTGTAGAGAGTTAATCAACTTATAACTGGACTGCTAATTCACTAAAGGCGGCTGATAGTTGACTAAACTGTGGTTACTAGACACTTCCTGTAGAAAACAATGAAAATAGCACTACCTGCCTCTGGACTGTATTGAAAACAAACACTAGCACTACTGGCACTATGGCTGACTAAACGGACTCTCTCTGACTGTATTCAAAACAAACACAAAATCTATGGAACACTATTACTAGCACTCGACAATTAAAGCTTCCTAAAAGCAAAAACACACGGAAGAAGAAGTGACAAGTAAGAAAAATAGAGTTAAAACTTAAACTAGCGTAGCTCACTGCACAGCAGACGTGACGCAGACGGCAGTTACGATGACACTGACACTATAAGATTATTGAACGACTCATTGGGATTTTGAGTCTGACAATGCAGACACTTCTTCAATAATTCAGGATTGCCAGGTCTCTGTAAACAGATTTTATGATATCCACAACTGCTGCTGGGATAGAATGTTTATGGCTGTATGACCTGTTTGAGTACTGGGCATTGCGGTAATTGCACCATGAACCAGATCCAGGAGGGCAAAGATGGTGTACTGGTTTATCATCAGCTGACAGTCTCTGGAAGAAGGTAGCCCATACTGCCTGCTTCATTTTCAACAAATCCTCAGTATTATTTCTAATGGCAATCTCATAATACTGTTGTAGTTCATCAATCATTTTGTCTGTCAGCCTGCTTCTTATGGTCTTACCACCTGAAAGTTTCTTGTCTCTCAAACTTTGTTTCAACTTCCTCAATCTGGTACCCATCCTCTTCTGGACATGACCAGCACGTTCCATTTCTGTGATAAGCTTCTCACCATAAGGCTGAGTGGCTACTACACTGTTATATGCATTTGAGTCTGCCTAACCTAAGAACTTAGTGTAACACACTCGCCTTTAGTTTACAGATCGATTATAAATTTCAACAGCTGCACAGGCCTCCGTACGACTAGTTGTCCTTCATAATTTCTGTCACAGATATGCCCTTCTTCATTCCCTGATTTATACTTATAACAATGTTTGGTTAAAATCTGGAAATCTATTAGCTTTCCAGTATCCACACTGGTCACTGTAGCAACAGAATTCTTAGAACTGCAGCTGCGCTTCTACCAAGTGCCCCAAAAGCTACTGATATGTCAATCATACCATCGTTTATTTCAGCAGCTTCATTTGCAGCACCCTTAATTGACTCACATGCAGCTGATTTCACAGCAGCTCCAATAAATCCTGCATACTTGTCCATTTTACAAAGTGGGCGTGGCATATACATCATGACACACATTGTTTCTGCTGCAGTGTGTCCTTTGCCAATAGCTCTCAATCCATAAAACCACCTAACATTTATTTCAAAATAATTATCTTTACACTTATCAGAATTCCAAAATGAATGAGTATATTTGCAACTGGCAGAATTAATGATAAGTTTCCTGGCTTGTCCATTTGATACCTCAATGTCTTCATGTAAACTAACTGGCCCTCCACATACATACAGCACACACATTCACATAACATCCCTATTAGGATGTGTAAATGTATCAGAATATAACCTAACCTACCGTTTACATGAGGTTTGTTTTGAGATAACTGTGTTATCACTATGTTTCATTTTAATCTTCGAAGCACTAATGGGTGTTTCGCTAGATACTCATGAGTTTGCCAGTATTTCATTGTCTGTAACTTCACACACCACATGCTGAGCACAATGTTTCTCTTTATTCAAAATTTTATTACCATGAAACCCACATTTCTTAAAAACACTTCATTTTGGAGTCATACTTTTTGAGAAATTTACCAGTCTATTCGTCACTTTTCCTCAGAAAAACGTTAGCACTTCGATATACAAAGCATGTTTATACTATGAAAAGATACGATCCTATTTTTGACACTGCTACCAATACAAACACATAACTTAACCTTCATAACACAGCAATCCACAGCTTTCTACAGGGTGGTCCATTGATAGTGACCGGGCCAAATATCTCACGAAATAAGCATCAAATGAAAAAACTACAAAGAACGAAATTCATCTAGCTTGAAGGGAGAAACCAGATGGCGCTATGGTTGGCCTGCTAGATGGCACTGCCATAGGTCAAACTCATATCAACTGCATTTTTTAAAAATAGGAATCCCCATTTTTTTATTAGATATTCATGTAGTACGTAAAGAAATATGAATGTTTTAGCTGGACCACTTTTTTCGCTTTGTGATAGATGGGGCTGTAATAGTCAAAAATGGTTCAAATGGCTCTGAGCACTATGGGACTTAACTTCTGAGGTCATCAGTCCCGTAGAACTTAGAACTACTTAAACCTAACTAACCTAAGGACATCACACACATCCATGCCCGAGGCAGGATTCGAACCTGCGACCGTAGCGGTCGCGCATTTCCAGACTGTAGTGCCTAGCACCGCTCGGCCACTCCAGCCAGCTGCTGTAATAGTCACAAACATGTAAGTATGTGGTATCACATAACATTCCGCCAGTGCGGACGGTATTTGCTTCATGATACATTACCCGTGTTAAAATGGACTGTTTACCAATTGTGGAAAAGGTCGATATCGTGTTGATGTATGGCTATTGTGATCAAAATGCCAAAGGGGCGTGTGCTATGTATGCTGCTCGGTATCCTGGATGACATCATCGAAGTGTCCGGACCATTCGCCGGATAGTTACATTATTTAAGGAAACAGGAAGTGTCCAGCCTCATGTGAAACACCAACCACGACCTGCAACAAATGATGATGCCCTAGTAGGTGTTTTAGCTGCTGGGGCAGCTAATCCACACATCAGTAGCAGACAAATTGCGCAAGAATTGGGAATCTCAAAAACGTCAGTGTTGAGAATGCTACATCCAACATCGATTGCACCCGTACCATATTTCTATGCACCAGGAATTGCATGGCGATGACATTGAACGTCATGTACAGTTCTGCCACAGGGCACAAGAGAAATTACGGGACGATGAAAGATTTTTTGCATGCGTTCTATTTAGCGATGAAGCATCATTCACCAACAGCAGTAACCTAAACCGCCATAATATGCACTATTGGCCAACGGAAAATCTACGATGGCAGCAACAAGTGGAACAGCAGCGACCTTGGCAGGTTAATGTATGGTGTGGCATTAAGGGAGGAAGGATAATTGGCCCCCATTTTATCGATGGCAATCTAAATGGTGCAATGTATGCTGATTTCCTGCGTAATGTTCTACCAATGTTACTACAAGATGTTTCACTGCATGACAGAATGGCGATGTACTTCCAACATGATGGATGTGCGGCACATAGTTTGCGTGCGGTTGAAGCAGTATTGAATAGCATATTTCATGACAGGTGGATTGGTCATCAAAGCACCATACCATGGCTCGCACATTCACCGGATCTGACGTCCCCAGATTTCTTTCTGTGGGGAAAGTTGAAGGATATTTGCTATCATGATCCACCGACAATGCCTGACAACATGCGTCAGTGCATTGTCAATGCATGTGCGAACATTACGGAAGGCGAACTACTCACTGTTGAGAGGAATGTCATTACATGTATTTCCAAAGGCATTGAGGTTGACAGACATCATTTTGAGCATTTATTGCATTAATGTGGTACTTACAGGTAATCACGCCGTAACAGCATGCGTTCTTAGAAATGATAAGTTCACAAAGGTACATGTATCACATTGGAACAACCGAAATAAAATGTTCAAATGTACCTACATTCTGTATTTTAATTTAAAAAACCTACCTGTTACCAACTGTTCGTCTAAAATTATGAGACATATGTTTGTGACTATTACAGCGCCATCTATCACAAAGCGAAGAAAGTGGTCCAAGTAAAACATTCATATTTCTTTACGTATTACACGAATATGTAATAAAAAATGGAGTTCCTATTTAAAAAAACACAGTTGATATCAGTTTGATCTATGGCAGTGGCTTATAGCAGGCCAACCATTGCACCAGCTGGTTTCCCCTTTCGAGCTAGACAAATTTCGTTCTTTGTAGTTTTTTCATTTGACACTTATTTCGTGAGATATTTGGCCCGGTCACGATCAATGGACTACCCTGTATATAAAAAATTACCGATTTTATTAGGTCTTGAAGTAATGCATGTAAAAATTTTAACATTTTCAACTGGTGTAGATTATATTTTAGAAAATAAAATAAAATACTTCCCACACAAGTTTATAAGTAATATACATTTCATTTTACTTGGAAAATTGCAAATTTTATAATCAGATAAAAACCCGAAAAAAAGAACAAGAATGTTTTTTCCTTCTAACTCCCCTTAAAGTTACGGAAATGTGCTAGCTTTCAGAGCCAGTGGCTTCTTCTTCTGGCAGAAACAATGAAGGGGAAGGAAAAGAGAAGTAAGAAAAGGTTTGTCAAGGTTTAGGAAATGGGGAGAGTTGCAGAAAAGCTGCAGAGAAACCCAGGCCAGGACAGACTTACTGAATGGGATGAGAAATATGTAACTAAACCAGTCCATCTCTCATACCACCAGCAGATGTGAAGTATTCTTGTGATTGGTAGTAAGCCATAAACATTAAATTATTTTCAATGTATGTTCATATGTAATACTTCACGTACCTTTGAGGTATCATTGGGCCCATTGGGAAGAGGATCAAAATCAGGCCACTGCTTTCTAATTATTTGGAGCATTTCACTAAATGAGACCATCTTCCCATCATTCCATTTGTTGCCGCTGAAAGGCATGTACTCGATAAATCTTACATCAACATTTTACTCTTTTGTTAACTCCACAAAACTGCACACTTCATCTTCATTAAAATCTCACATTACAACACAATTCATCTGTGGAAGAAAGACACCATTAAAAACTTGGTATCAGATAAAGCTTGGTTTAAACAGAGTTTGAAAGACTTTTCGATAGGCAACTCATCCTACTCTATAGATGAATATCTTAACAGTGGCTGTTAGGCCAGCTTAAATAAGAATGTCTGTTAGATTTCAGTTCTGAGAGCACTTTGTCATAACAGTCCAGATTATGTACTTTTTGTTTGATAAATTTATTAATAGTGCATAACAATGTTTCAGTCTGACAGCGTATCAATTCTGAAAATATTAACTGTTCCAGTTTGTATTGTATTCACCTAGTTTGACAATCTCCTGACAAATGATCAGGGTATTCAAATGTTTTATATTTTTTATGTTATACTTTCTGGCATGTTACTCACCCATGAGAATCATCTCATGTTTTGGGTCTTGGAACAAAAGCTGAATCTAATCTAATCTAACCTACAAAATAATGGTTCTACAAGTCTGTTGTTATATTTGTATACCTCACTGATTCTGTTAAATTAATCTTTTTCTCTCTTTTTAGAGAATGTGGGAATTTATCTTAGCATGCCAAGCTGTTAACCTTCTTAACAATTTACGAAAATTAAACTACATACATCTCCAATCTTTTTCCCCACTCCAACGCACACATCTTTTGCTGAAGGTATTATTTTAACTATTACATTAAATTATGAAGCTTTCTTGAAACTGTGCTGCCATTTGTGAAACAACTTTAAAAGTGTTCTCAAGATAAAAGGTCTTCACAAAAAGAGCATTCAGTATCTGTGCAGGTGGTAACACTGACAGCCTTCATATAAACAAGCCCAAATGGTAGAACATCCTTATTTACACACACACGCAATGGTAGAAAAAAGGAAGAGAGCACACCTTTCATTCAAGCATTGAATATATAAACTGATGAGACAAAACACTATGACCTCCTGTTTGATAATGTGTTTGTCCACTGTTGGAACACAATACAGCAGTGATTTTGTGTGGGACAAGTTCAACAAATTTCAGGTATGTTCCCAGCATTATGTGAGGTATGTTCCCAGCATTATGCAGCACCGCATGTCTAAGCACAGGTCATGTAATTCCCATAAATTGGAGATCAGTGGTTTCTGGGTGCAGAACTGGTATCTGATAGCATCGCAGATGTATTCCATCAGATTCAGAAGGGGTGAATTTGATTCTGGCCTCATGACACTGAAAGTCATATTGTTGAAACATGTCACCTTCATTAGAGACAGGGTGCGGACAGTGCACAATAATGTTCACACAGAACAAAGCTGTTATGGAGCCTTCAGTTACTACCACAGGACCCACAGAAGACCAGGTGAATGTCCTCCATAGCATAATATTGCTCCCACTGGCCTACGTCTGTAGCAAAGTGCACCTTTCAAGCACCAATTCACTCTGTTGACAGTGTATGTGCACAAAACCGCCAAGCAGGTGTAATGCGAAACATGAATGATTCAACCAGATGACACATTTCTATTGATTCACTGCCCAATCTCAATGCTCCTGAGCCACAGAAATTGTAATTCAACAGTGTTGTCAACATGGGAACATACAGGGGTTGTCTGCAGCAGAGCCCTATGTTTAACAATGTGCAATGAATGGTGTGCTCTGAAATACTCGTGCTTCCACCAGCACTGTGTCATCAGACCTGCCACAGAAATTAGCTTTCTCAGCCAAATGTCATCTTTTTTAAAGGAACCATCCCAGAATTTGTCTTAAATCATTTAGGGAAATCGAGGAAAAGCCAAATTTTGGTGGCCCGATGGGACTCGGGTCCGTTGTCCGCTCGAAGGCAAGTCCACTGTCTGACCACTGTGGTGGCATGACCTAGTCTTAATTAAGCCAGAAAATCCTGGGAAATGCTGACATACTTATTGATTTAAGATATAACAATTTAAAACAATCCTTTCATGAATTTCACTACAATTTTCTGCTCTTTTGAAAAAAAATTTCTTTTGACTGTTTTGATATTGTTTAGTATGTTTAAATAATGATGGCAGTCTCTATAAAAGGGCAGTTTGACTTTTAAGTTTAGTTATACTGTTTTAAACTACATCCTTCATCTATTTGTCCACACAGAAGTGCTATAGGATATAACTTGAAGACTATGGTGAGGTGGTGGGGGACAGTCATGTGTTGAGAAGGTGGTGCTGCCAGAAATGAAGTGTGACACTGCATACAGGGAGAATAAAAATACTCTATTCCATATTCATTTACAATCTAATTCTGGCCCCCATATGGTTTTACTTTTCTCCAATAAGAAAAAAGAAATTGTCAGTAACTGTCTTTATAAGGTCTTAAAAGGAAACAAACAATAGAAAATGTAGGCTGGAATAATGACCATATTATAAAAAAGATACATTGCTATTCACAGTATACAGGAGATGTTAGGTCACAGACAAGCACAACAAAAAGACTACTAAACACGTAAGCTTTCGATCAGAAAGTCTTCTTCCAAAGTGGACAAAACACACACACACACACACACACACACACACACACACACACATGACCGTTGTTTCTCCCATGATGCGCAGTTGCTCCCAGTCTGGCCCTAGCAGCCAGAGACAGTGGTCATGTATGTGTGATTTGCATTTGCGCGCATGTGTGTGTGTGTGTGTGTGTGTGTGTGTGTGTGTGTGTGTGTGTGTGTGTGTGTGTGTGTGTGTATGTGTGTATGTGCATTACTTCTGCAAACCTTTCAGAAAGGACACGGTATGCATTTCATTCAGCAAGATGAGTAATAAACAATATTAGCAATACTGCATCAAACTTGTTCACTTTCATCTTTGGATTAAACATTCGATTTCAGAGAGTACAGAATTTGGCAGAATCAAATTTTGGGGATATGTGGAACTGGGAGAGTGGCATATTTTTCACCCATTCAACAAACTAAGCACTGCTGATTGCTACTTTTATTGTGTCTGCTGCTGCAATGCATATATGAAACTGTAAGTGCAGCATCTATGATGGAATAAAATGTTATACAAATGAAACAAACTCTCGTTCAGAACATGTTCTCTCATACACAGTCTATTATTTGGTTCTTGTTGATCATTATCAAAGAAAGCAGCAGTGTAAGTAACAAGAAATAGTAGTCTCTTGCCATTGTTTCGCTAATGAGACGATTTCTCTCTCTTTTCTTCTTTCACAAAGAAAAAGGAGCCACAATTGCACTTTGTGTGCCAGTTACTTTCCAATACATTGGCACCAGCTGATCTTATTTAAGAATACTCAACTTTCGTAGCCATACAGCACATCCTTTGCTTCCTGACCTAAATCCAAGTTAACTCCCAGCCCCCCTGCCTCCCCCCCCCCCCCACACACACACGCCACTCCCCCCCCTCTCCCCCCCCAAATCAGCTAGTTGTGTGCTGTTATCTCACGTCACACCCTAGTCTATGAGTGCCCAGCTGTCTGTCGCCTGACCCCTCTACCTGCACCCCTAACTAGCCCACAGATGGCTCCCCACTCTCCCACGAGCCACTAAATGCTTCCCTCCAAACCCCTCCCATCTCTCTCCATCTCTCACATTGCCTCAACCCACCCCATCCTACCCCACTCTAAAGCCCCACCTCACTCCAGAACACTCACCGTGGGCCAGTAAAGAGCTGGCAGTTGAGCGACCACAGCATAAGGAGACATGCATGCGCATGTGAGAATGTGTGTGTGTGTGTGTGTGTGTGTGTGTGAGTGTGCGCGCACGCGTGCGCGCGCGCGCGCATGTTTTCCCTACAGCTAGAAAAAGAAAGTGCATTCTGGAAGCTCACCAAGCAACGTACCTTTGTTTGGAAGGTAGAAGGCGAGGTACTGGTGGAAGTAAAGCTGTGAGGACGGGTCGTGAGTTGTGCATGGATAGCTCAGATGGTAGAGCACTTGTCCACGAACGGCAAAGGTCCCAAGTTCGACTCTTGGTCCGGCACACGGTGTTTATCTGCCAGGAAGTTTCATATCAGTGCACACTCCACTGCACAGTGAAAATCTCATTCTACATACCTTTTGTTCGTGTGCCTATCGATGAGACAGTGCTTCTGCCTTTTGGTGAGCCATCTCCTTTATTCCTAAATAATTTGTAATTTTCAACAGAAACCTTCCATACGTTATTATTGCATCCTACATTACAGTATGCAATTTCCACTATATGTGGTCATCTGTGAATATAATGGGGGTAACAACTGTAGGAGACCAAAAACTGACTGCAGTAAGCAAGTTCAAGTTACTGTACGCTGCAGTAGTTATGCAGAGGTGAAGAGGGTCACACAGGATAGGCTAGCATGGGCAACTCCATGAAACCAATCTTCAGATGGAAGATCACAACAATAAAAACATTTGATTCAGCATACACCAGACTCCAAACAGTGTACACAACCTGTATGCTCAGAAACACAGAAAATCATATTGGTTACATCAGCAGGAAACTTCAGCCAGTAATTGATATGGAACACTGTGTCGATTTTGTTCATTAATAAAACCCAAAACTGGGGAGTAATAAGAGAGTATTGTTGTAACTTCTTATCAACCTGGTTACCAAAATACATATTAAGAAGACTGGTAAAGTGTTATTTTAAAGGGGTCACTCCAAAGCACCACGAAATTATTTGAGCAATGTATAACATTAGAGAATCAGTGCGCAATATTGAAAGCCTATCTACATTATCTATATCTGCATGACTAGTCTGTAATTCACAATTAAATGCTGGCAGAGGGTTCAGAGAACCACCCTCAACCTATTTATCTACCATTCCACTCCCCTACAGCATTTGAGGAAAACCAAACACTTCAATATTTCCGTACAAGCTCTGATTTCTCTTATTTTATTACAAGATAATTTCTCTCTATATAAGAGGGCTCTAACAAAATATTTTCACATTCGGAGGAGAAAGTTGATGATTGAAATTTTAAGAACCTGCTCCAGCAAAATGCTTTTGCTTTAATGACTGCCACCCCAATTCACATGCGATATCTGTGGCATGCACTTTCCTGTTTCCCAATAATACAAAATGAGCTGCCCTTCTTTGAACTTTTAAATGATGTCCTCTGTCAGTTCTATCTGGTAAGGATCCCACACCATGCAGAATGCTCCAAAAGAGGACAGACAAGTATAGTTGTAGATAGTCTCTTTAGTAATCCTAATCTTCTAAATGTTTTACTATTAAATCACAGTCTTTTGTTTGCTTTCCCACCGCATTATCTATATGAGCATTCCAATTTAAGTTATTTGTAAATGTAATTCCTAAGTATTCAGTAGACTTCACAGCCTTTAGATCTGCGTGAATTATCATGTAACCAAAATTTAGTAGATGCCTTTTACTACTCATGCGGATGACATAACAATTTTTATTATTTAAGGTCAGTTACCACTTTTTGCATCATATGGATAGGTAGCCTAAATCATTTTGCAGTTCATTTTGATCATCTGATCACTTTACAAGACAGTAAATGATTTGCAAGACTGTAAATGATAGCATCATCTAAGAGGACTGCTCAGATTCTCTCTTAAATTGTTAATGTAGATCAGCAACAGCAGGTGGTCTATAACACTTCCTTGAGGAATGTCAGATATCACTTCTGTTTTACTTGACGATTTTCCATCAATTACTATGAACTGTGACCTTTCTGACAGGAAACCACACATCCAGTTGCACAACTGAGACAATACGCCATATGATTAGAAAATGCTTGTGAGGAACTGTTTCAAAAAGTCTTCTGGAAATCTACAAATATGGAATCAATTTGAGATCCCCAGTCGACAGCACTTATTACTTTGTGTGGCTAAAGAGCTAGCTGTGTTTTAAAAGGTCGATATTTCTGAATCTATCTTGGCTATTTATCAATGAATCATTATCTTTGAGATAATTCATAATATTCAAACACAATATATGTTCCAAAATCCTAATGCAAATCAACATTAGTGATATGAGTCCATTATTTAGTAGATTACTCCTCTTTTCTTTCTTGAGCATTGGTGTGACCTGAGCAACTTTTCAGTCTCTAGGTATGGATCTTTATCAAATGAGCGGCTATATATGATTTCTAATGGAGCTATTGTATCAGCATTCTCTGAAAGAAACATAACTGCTTTATTACACTGAGGAGAGCTACTACTAAGTTACTCACAGTTGCAGTTGTTCTTGATTTGAATACTGCAATATTTACTTTGTTGTCTTTGGTGAAGAAATTTCAGAAATCCGTGTTTAGTAACCCTGCTTTAGTAGCACTGTCATCAGTAACATTACCACAGCTATTGCGCAGTGAAGGTATTGGTTGTGTCTTGCCATTGGTGTACTACACATGCAACCAGAACCTCTTTGGATTTTCTTCCAGATTTCAAAACGAAGTTTCACTATGGGAACTATTAAACACATCTTGCACTGAAACCCACCCTAAGTTTCGAGCTTCAGTAAAACATCGCTAATCTTGGAGATTTTGCATTCTTTTAAATTTTGACATGCTTTTTTTCATTGCTTCCGCAGCTGAGTTTTGACATATTTTGTGCACCACCCTTTTAATTTATTTGGTATCCTTCCAATTTATTTGGTATATATCTCATAATTGATGTCGATACTATTTCTCTGAATTTAAACCATGTCTGGTCTACACTTACATAGTCAGACTTGAAGGAGTAGAGACTTAGTAGAGACCGTCTCCTTGGAAGGCATCAAGTTAATTTTTATCTGCTTTCTCATTAAATGCCCGCTTTCTCATTAAATGCCCTATTGTGTAGGGCTGAAAATTAATAGAGATAAGGCAAACAGAATGTGCAAAGTAAGTGGAAATTACTCGTCTCTTCCCCGATTACAGTGCAATAGAAGATACTACAAGATGTTGACAGATTTCCATATCTCGGTAGCTTTATATGTAATAATGAGGTCACAGATGCAGAAATCACCAGCAGAACTGGAAAATCAGTCCATATGGCAATTAGGTCTGTAATATGTCAACAAAGCTTTGACTGTACTCTTTTATCGTTTGTATGTGTGAGACTTGGAAAATGTCAGTAAAATCAGCACACAGTCTCCATATTTTTCACCAACAATGCTAGAGATGAATTCTGAAGATGTTAACCCAACCAAGTTACAATCGATGAAGTGCTGAGAATACGACGTCTAGACAGCCTGCACAAAATTATTGTTGAAAGAAGACTGAAGATTGCAGGTTATGTTCTACGCATGTAAGGTGGAAGAATCCCAAAATCAACACTGTTGTGGAAATCAATGGACAGATACAGATGTACAGGAAGTCCTTCTAACACTTGGAACTTTTGCAATGAATCTTCAATGCATGGACACAAACTTGGAGGAAGGTGAGAACGTGGCAGCTGATCGAGTGAACTAGTGGAAACCAGTTCCTTGTATGGTACACAGCAAATCTGAGTAAGTTAGTAAGTAAGTAAGTAAGTAAGTAAAGTAAGTACAACTGGGGATTTTGCAAAATTGTTGGATGATCCATATTATTGTCTATATTTGACACTGTTGGACTTCTACCTTTTCCTTGATGTGTATTCTTCAAATTGTGAGTTTTATGAGAAAGCTGATAGGTACTTACCAATCAACCTTCCCTCACATGAACTGACATTGTCTCTTTGTAAATTCTACTGTGCTAACAATAATCTACTAAGAATCCCCGACTAGGTCTCCGCAGCTCAAATGAGCCAGTTTCTTTTAAATTTCTGTCTTTGGCTATAATTGTCTTCCAAGTATGGTGACACAACATCCTGTCATGAAACTTTTGCCTTTACACTTGTTTACTTTTCTGGACACTGCCTTTTTCTGCACTGTGCACTAAATACACTATGTGATTAACGCCCAATCTCCAACAGCCAATCGTGAACTGTAAACAGTTGTAAACTCTACCAGGGCACATAACAAACAATTAACATTTGTGTTTTTGTGTTCTAAGCTGTGAGGTCATCAGCGGACAAATAATTTAGTACCTATTCCTGGACAGCCGGAGTGGCCGTGCGGTTCTAGGCGCTACAGTCTGGAACCGAATGACCGCTACGTTCGCAGGTTCGAATCCTGCCTCGGGCATGGATGTGTGTGATGTCCTTAGGTTAGTTAGGTTTAATTAGTTCTAAGTTCTAGGCGACTGATGACCTCAGATGTTAAGTCGCATAGTGCTCAGAGCCATTTGAACCTATTCCTGATGTGCTGTTGTTTGGAACAACAACTGACATGATCCAAAATATTACTTTCTTTTATTATAGCTTCACTTTTATTTTGTCTAATGATTACTAATTTCAGTATCAAATTCCATCATCAAGCCACTATATGATCAGAAAGCATAGTGTATCGTTAAAATATTGTTTAATAAACAGATTACCATTATATCATCATTCCTTAAAGTAATGTCCAAAGTGGAAGGACAGATGATTAATTTTGAGTGTATACAAAAGTCAGAGTGCTGAACTGGATATGAAAGAAGGAAAACCAGAAGGGCAGTGAGAGACGGGTGCCTTCTATCACCTTACTTCCATAATATGTTCATCAAGGAAGTAATAACAACAACAAAGAAAAGATGACAGGAATCAAAAGGTAATTTCTGGAATACTCCAAGGAAATGCGATAGGACCATTACATTTACAATGTATATAAATGATCCAGTAGAAAGTGTCAGAGGCTTCTTAATATTGTTCACAGGTACTACACTTGTCCATCAGAAAGTAGCAACAACAGAAGACAGTATCAATTTGCACAATGACCTGCAGAGGATTGGTGAATGATGCAGGCTCTGGCAGTTGACCCTGCACATAAATAAATGTAACATATCGCACACACACACACACACACACACACACACACACACACACACAGGAAAAGAAATCCAATACTGCCAATACTGTACAACTACACTATTAATGACAAATTGCTGGAAACAGAATCTACCATAAAATATCTAGAAGTAACTATCCAGAGCAACCTTAAAGTGGAATGACCACATAAAACAGCAATAGAAAAGCAGATGCCAGACTAAGATTCACAGGAAGAATCTTAAGTGAATGTAAATTACCTGTGTCCTTACCCAGTAGGACTGACAGTAGAGAGAAAGAAGACCCAATGAAGTGCGGAGTGTTTTGTCACAGGATCATTTAGTTGCTGTGACATCATTACAGATATGCTCAGCAACTCCAGTGATAGATGCAATAAGAGAGCAGTTGTCCATCACGGAAAGATTTACTACCCAAATTTCGAGAGAGTAGTTTCCGAGAAGAGTCTGACAACATAATAGTTTCTCTCATATACAATTCACGAAATGATCATGAGAAGAAAATTTGAGAAGTTAGAGATAATACAGAAGCGTACTGACAGTCACTCTTCCCAAGCACTGTTCACAAGTGGAACAAGGCAGAGGGGATCAGTTGGTGGCATGAGACGTACCCCCTGCCACACACAGTTAAGTGGTTTTTGGAGCATGATGTCGATATGGAAACTTAATTGCATGCATATACACTGCAGATTGATGACATCGCAATAGTAAATCAGAGTAGGAACTAAATAAAATGTTTCAGGCCTTAAATCAAGAAGTGGTAAAACTAAAGCTAAAAATGAATACAAAGAAGACAAAAGTTGTGGCTACAGACAAGAAAGGAGGTGGAGGTAGGACTGACACAAGAACAGGCAATGAGCAACTCAAGAAAGGAACTGAAATTCACTATCTCAGTAGCATTTTGCAAGAAAACTATCAATATTTCAAGGCATTCAAGAAAAGAAAAGCACAGGTGAAGAGTTCCTTCCAAAATAAGAAGAAACTGCAACTGAATAAACATATCAGCTTCCACATTAAGAAAATATTTGTAAAGACCTTTGTGTGGAGTGTTCTGACACACAGATGCAAAATCTGTACATTAGAAAAGCCAAAGGAAGCTCACCTCAAACCTGCTGAAATGTGGTTCTGGAGGAGAAGTACAAGAACTAGCTGCATTGAGAGAAAAATTAAAGGAAATAGGAGAGAAGAAAGAACCACTGAAAGTTATAGGCCAGGGCAAAGCAAAATACACTGGACACTTAACTGGAGATGTTAATCTTTTAAAAAACATTTCTGAAGGCAAGATCGTAGGTAAGAAAACAAGGGGATGACTGAGAACATCCTACTTAAACAATATGATCAATGAATGGGATTTTCTTCACACATGGAGATGAAGACAACTGCTGAAGAGAGGAAGCTGTGGCTGCAGAGACAAGGTTTAACCTTTGGAAGAGTAAGGACAAACTAATACAAAATATGAGTCTGCATGGTAGCTACATATGGAATAAATGACAACTTCTTGTGTGCACTCGTCAAGTCACTTACCCCAGTAGGTGTCTTATCTACTAAAAGTAAAGGTCACTGTTGTGCTTTCAATAGATGTGAACTGCACCCTGAAAATTGTATGTCTAGTTTGCAGTTGTACAGAAGCTTTTTATTTTGCAAAATGGTTCAAATGGCTCTAAGCAGTATGGGACTTAACGTCTGAGGTCATCAGTCCCCCAGACTTAGAACTACTTAAACCTAACTAACCTAAGGACATCCCTGCCTAAGGCAGGATTCGAACCCGCGACCGTAGCAGCAGCACGGTTCCAGACTGAAGTACCTAGAACCGCTTGGCCACAGTGGTCAGCTTTTATTTTGCAAAGAAATTTTTGATAATAAGATGAACTGATGCTGGTACTTGCTACTGAAACCAGTAGTACTTAGACACAACAAAAGTGTGACTACAGAATTAAGAATAATTTTTCCAAACAATCGAGTATTTTTTCAAAACAACACCACAATAGAGGAAACTTATTTTAAACTAAAGACACAAAAGAAAAAAAGAGAAACTGTAAAGATCTTGAGTCTCATAAGACTCTCTTGGGAGGAAAATATAAGATATTTAATTGGTAAACTTGCAAGGCATACTTTTTTATGTTGTATAAACTATGAAACTGTTAGCATCGTCAGCTAAAATTTACTTCTTCTGTCTTAATATACCTTCCTTCACTTACACCTGCAGTGTGGAGACAGGGGTGAGGGTGGGAGCGGTGATGGGGGCGAGGGTGAGGGTGTACTGCTTTAAAATGGTGATTCTTGTATTGATATTCTTAACACCAGATTTATATCTTTTGCTCATGAAAGTCTGCATGCGATGACAGCTGCACTAGTAATACCTTCACAGGGTCGTATTCAAGTTGCAAGGCTAGATCTATGCCAGCCATGACATGCTCCCAGCCTTTCCTCCTCGTGATCTGGTTGTAGCATTGGGACTGCAGGGTGTCTAAGCTGATGTTCAGACCGTCAAGCCCTGCCCTCTGCAAGGCAACCAGCTGTCTTGTCAACATGAAGCCATCGGTTGTCCTTAAGACACTTTCGAGATCTTTTATTTTCTTCAAGGCACCTGTGAAACAGCAATTTATTCTAAAGAAACTGAAACAAATAATTTGTAACATTGCTGCTGCATATAAAACAAAACTTCAGTTGATAAATTGAAAATACAAATTCCTTAAAAGTTAACTGTACATTTGCCCTAATACAAAGAGATAAGAAGGGTTAATAAACTGAATTGAAGAATGCAAGTTAAGATAGCAATGAAAAAATAATTAGAGGCATGAGATCACCTACTGCAACAGGGAAATGGGAATCAATATGAACCATTACCCAGCTACTGTCAACTGATTCCATGTCTCCATGCACACTGTATAAACCACTGTGGGTTGTACGACAAAGTACATTGTTGTACCACACATTATGGTTTTTCCCCATTCAATGCTCATGTGGAGTGTGGGAAGAATGATTCTTTAAATGGTTCTGTGCATGTTGTAATTAATCTTGCCTTCATGGTCCCTATAGGAGTGATACATATGCGGTTATTGTATAATCCCTAAATACCTCACTTAATACAGGTTCCTGAAATTTCATAAGTTGGGTTTTGTCATATATTTGGCATCTATCTTCACTTGTCTGGCATTTCCAATTTGTAGTAGCTTCTTGATGCTCTCCCATGCATCAAATAAATCTATGATCAATCATGCTACACTATTTTGTATACATTCAATGTCTGCCATTAGCCTTATTTGTTATGGGTCATACTTAAGCAATATTCTAGAATGGGCCACACAAGTATTTTGTAAGCAATGTCCTCTATAGACTGATTACATTTTCCAGTATCTTACCAATGAATTGAAGTCTGCATTCTGCTTTGCCTACAAGTGAGTCTATGTCACCATTTCATTTCATCCAGATATTTGTATGAGTTGACCAATTAAAACTGTGATTATTTGATAATGTAGTCATACAATACTGTCTTTTATTTGTTTTGTGATGTGCTCCAATTTACATTTCTGAAAACTTAAACTCAGTTGCCTATCTTTGGACCAATTTGAAATGTTATGATCTGACTCAAATTTGTGCAGATTTTTATCAGGCAATAATTCATTATAGACAACTCTATCATCCAGGAAAAGTATGAGGCTCCTTATAATATCGTCTTCCAGAACATTAAGGTACAACATTAATGTAATGGTATAAATTACTATAAATGTATAAATAAGTTTATAAGTGTGTAAAATACATTGAACTATTTGTTACAACAAAACATTGTACTGGTATACTCAGCAAGATGTTAAATCAGCAGATAGCTACATTTTATGTTCAACATTTTGTGTACAGCATACATGCTGGAAAGGATTTATACCCAAATTAAATAAATCTGAAGAAATGGTAGGGTGTCTCTGGAAAAAAAATCCATAAAAACTCATACAGTCCAATTTGCTATTATGTCACTGTTACTGAAATATAATACAAAGTAACTGAATTCGATGAACATTCTCAGAGTGCAATATGCCTCAGAGTGAATGCACAGTAATGTCAACATTATTTTTCAAGGCTATGTTTGTGAAAATGGATGAAAGCAAACCACACATTTTGTTCTCAATCTGCGGAAGCATTATGCACTGTGAAACACTGTACTGCTGTACTACATAAAAGCTGTCTCATTGCCAACATCTTTCCCCTGCTGGCTGTTCTACACTTCTCATCACTGATTCAACATGTTGTAAGATATTTTATGCTATATGACACCACAGTCCAATCTGGTTAGGATAGCATAAAAATAATATATGAATTTCAGTATTGAAACTGGAACAGCAGAACAGCTCTCATCACACTGGATATCAAATCGAGGTTGGATTACAGCCATGGGTACATCATTTCATGCTACTCAACTGTATGTCATATGTCAGAGTTCATCAACTGTAGTGGCTGGCGACTGGTGGCTAGCGACTGGTGGCATAGCCATCTCTTGGCATCCAGTGAACAGACGTTCTACACAGGTGACAGATTTGAAGAAAATGCTGGATACGGCAACAGTGGAACACTCTCTGTATCGAGGTAGCTCAGTACAGCTCAGGTGATGTGTAGTCTTGCATTATCTTGTTAAAAGATAACATCACGGAGCCCTTGAGAATAGGGCACAGCGATAGGCCTTAACAAAACACAAATGCAATGGCTGCTGTCCAAATTACTGGCTATGTGAACCAGAGGTTGTGACATGTATCCAGTTGCACCCCATACCATAACATCAAATGCTGGACCCGCATGTGAATGACAGGTACAATCTGGCCAGGTCTGTTGGCATCAGAGCCTCCACACACAAGTACATCAATTGTGACGATGTTGCAGAACCGAGACTCATCTGATACGATGACATAGTGCCATTCCTGTGTCTGGCATTGTTGTCAGTTGCACCGCTGTCAGTTCACCTCTCTCTAGAGCTGCATTAAGGGCTTGACAGTCTGTGCTGCTCCAGATGCCATCACATTGTCTGTGTGGATACTTGTCTCACTGTATACAAGACCACTTCCTACCTAAATGTACACAACTTCACTGCAGGATCACGTACGCATGAGTGAACACTTGTCTGCCCTCTCAGGTGCTAGTTGGGTGGCACTACTGACGCCCTGCAAGGCATTTAGCATGGCCCTCCTGAACCTACCAATTCTATGTTCGCACAAAATGAGATTCTGAGCAATGCAAGCAGCAATATAATGAAACAATAAACCAGAGCCTCAGCAGACCATGAGCCTGCCACTGCCAAATCTGGAATGCTGATAAACATTTCTCCTTCTTCCATTATGCTTAACACGGACTTCGTGTAAACAACCAACACTGAAATAGAATTTCTGAATGAGAAACCTGCTCCATAAGCTTTTTCTTGCATACAGAATATGCATGGGAGTGCTGAAAAGTAATGCCTCTGAATTTTTTATTCTGTTCTCAATATCGGTCGAGGTATGACACGTCACGCATATTACTTGGTCAACTTTCCCACTTCACTGACTCGTGGCACACCCCCCTCCCGCAAACAGATGGAGTCGCAATAGGCAGCCCACTCTGACCAGAGATTGTGAATATGTTTACGGTGCACTTCGAGGAAGAGGCGCTGATGTCATCCAAATGGAAATCCATCTTCTTCTTCTTCTTCTTCTTCTTCTTCTTCTTCTTCTGTTATGTGGATAACACACTTGTCATCTGGCCTCATGGAAGAGACAAACTTCTTGACTTCTTTGTACATCTGAACTCCACACGCCACAAAATCAAATTCACTATGGAGACCAAAGAAGAAGGAAGACTACCATTCCTGGACATCATAGTCAGGAGAATAATGGACAGCACCCTGTGCCACAGCGTGTATCTGATTCTATAAAACACATAAACTCAGTTCTCCCTATGGCACTGTGAATAATTTCAATAACAAAAAGTGAGATGAATGTTGCAGCGTACATTTAATTTCCACTTTGGCTTTGCATTCAAGATCAGTCTTACCTGAGAGTGCAACATTACATCTTTGGTTAATTTAATTATATGTTCATTAGATTTTGGTTATAAGGCATGTTTTGCTGCCTAATGTTTCATCTCCAAATGCTGGAAACAATCCATGGAGGAAGAGGAGTATGTAAGACATTGGTGGACGAGGTTGGAAGAATCTGTGAATTTCAATACTCTGTAGAAGAGCTCAATCATTTGAAAATAACTTTCAGACCTTGTGGCTATTCTAACAGATATACATAGGGCACTACATTCTAAAATATTTGCATCTTTCACTGAAAAACAAGCAACTAGAGGAAAAGTTCTCTTGCCATTTGTAAAAACAGTCGCAGATCGCGACCTCCGAGTGCTATGAAGAGAAGGTATTGACGCAGTGCTTAAACCAAACTGAAGACCACAACAACAGCCATACTCAAGCAAATTGTTATGCAGTAGTTTCAGTGAATTTGACAATGATGTGGCTGCTTTCATGGTGGCCCAGTCATATTGTGGGGTAGGGAATGCCAGTGACAGGGCTGGAATTGTAGGTGACAGATGGATTTTTGGCAAAGCCTTGTGTCAATACCTCCTTAATTATTGAGCTGAAAAACTGTAAAAAACATTCATACAGCAAAATCACACAAAAAAATTTCCTATTTCTGCAGGTATTGTGCCTTCTGTTTCTTTTTCATTACAAAAACATATTGATTCAAGTTTATAAAGGCACAACTATGTCACTGTGATTTGTGTATCACACATTCTGGAACATGTTCCAGGAATGTCATAAAACAGACAGCTTTAAATACTTACTCTAGCTCATCTTTCAAGACTTGCATGCCAACAAAAACACCATCTATCCAATCTGTTTTTATTTCACTTTCATGCAAAGATTTCTCCACAAAGGATATCATCTGCCATGTAGGCAGTGCAAGAGGAATTCCACACTCATATTTGGGTAATCAAGTGGATTCTGTGTCTTGTCAGAACCAAGCACAATCAACCCAATTTCATCTTTACCACTGGTAAATATCTGGAAACATATTAAATGGTAAAAATAAGTTTTGTTTATAACAAGTTGTATACCAATAAAAACATCACACACAGATACTCTTTATAAAATTATTTAATTGGATAGATAAAAAATCAACTCACCAAGCAGTGGCAGAACACACACATAAAAGACTGTTGTCATAGGCAAGCGTTTGGAGCCAGTGACTCCTTCTTCAGGCTGAAGGGTTGCAGGGGAAGCAAGAAGGGTGAAGGAAAAGGACTGGAGAGATCTAAGAAAAGGAGTAGATTTTGAGAAAGTTACCCAGAACCGTGGGTCATGGGTGACTTACCGTACAGGATGAGAAGGAAAGACTAATTGTTGGGGACTGCATTGGGCAAGATTCAGAAACCTGAGAGCTTAAAGGTGGAAGACAGGGTAATATGCAAGACAGATATTACTACTAAAACTGTACATGAGTTAATAAGATGAGAAGCTAAGTGTATTGTATGCAACAGCTGTGGGAGGGGGCAGTGAAAATAGACGGGAAAGACAATGAAAGATGTAGAAAGCTAAAACGGAGTGAAGCAAAGAGTAATTACAGTGAAGAAATGCTGAGACAGGAGAAATTAACGTAAATTAAGGCGAGGTGGGTGGTGAGAACCAAGGACACGTTGTAGTGCTGGTTCCCACCTGCGGAGTTCTGAGAAACTGGTGTCTGGCGGAAGAATCCAGGTGGCATGTGTGGTGAACAAGTGCCGAGGTCATGTATGCCATGTTGTAGAGCAAATAACAGAAAAGAAGACAAAAAAGCTCTACAAACTCTTTATCAAATCTCAGTCAAAACGGGACTACAAATCTCACATGAAAAAAACTTGTACATTGACACAATGTAAAGAGACAGACACCCACTGGTAACAAAGTATGGAAAGATATCACATGAAGGAAGTTTCCAGTGCCTGGAAGAGATTACACAGAAAATGGGACTGAACTCAACATCCAATGAAAAAAGAATCACAAAACTACATAAGGTATTCAGACTTATATCGAACAATTATAACAAAAGAAGTTTTTCCATCAATGCCAAATTAAGACACTGTAGTACAGTAGTTACCACAGGCCTTGTACACCTCAGAACAACAGCAATGAAGGGAAGAACAAAAATCAAAGAGATGGAAAAACAGAAGGAAAGATCTACAGGCCAGTTCAGAGAGAGGGGATCTGAATAAACATATTGACAAAAGAACTGTACAAATACAAACAGAGGATTAAAAACAACACCAGGTAAAGAAGGACAAGGTTCTAGAGACACATACAAATTATGCACAAAAACAGACTTACCAAGAATATTTTTTATATCGTTATGACTAATAAAGGGAAAACCAACTGGGTATACGAAACCATGGAGGACCTCAAGAAACTAAACATCTCCACAGAAGACATCACAGACAGGAAAAAATACAGAGTAAAAAACTGGAAAACAGAAATTTCAGCAGATATTGAAAGAGAAGAAAATGGGGAAGAACGGTACAGAAGAGAGGAAGAAGAATCACAATGAATATATGAGAAGTTTTTGAAAGACAAACGAAAGAGACAGGAAAAAAGCCTTCAAAATTGATGGTGCTTTACTGCTCTCCTTAAGGGGCTATTAATTAACAATAATTCAATATAATAATAATAATAATAATAACAACAATAACAATAATAATAATGACACTATCTCTGTCTCAAGAAACTGATCTTCGAAGATCAGCTGAAGTTATCTCCCATGTCTTACTCTGCCTCTGTCCATGTGAATAACAGTAAAATTTAGGCTTATTTGGGAAAACAGCATCAAAGAAATTGTTTATTACAAATGGAACAACAGTATTATAGATTGCACATGACAAAGATTTATTGTCACAAATTGATGTTATCACCACTCTTGATAAATCCTGTTAATACAGTACAATAAAAAATAATAACACCCGATAAATCTCTGTACACACGCCACATTACCACAAGTGAAAACTACATGGAGTGGAAACAGAGGGAGATACTACAACGCAAAATTGTTTCCATCTTATGACCTTTTTGTTGTTGCTGTGGTAGTCTGAAGATTGGTTTGCTGCAGCTCTCAATACTAATCTATCCTGTGCAAGCCTCATCACCTCCACCTCCACATATCTATTACAACACCCACCCATTTAAACCTGCTAGTTGTCGTGAAGTCTTGATCTATTTCTACAGTTTTTATACCCCTTCCCTTCCAACACACACACACACACACACACACACACACACACACACACACACACACACACACACACACACTAGGCACCAAGGAAGAGCCTACAGCTTTGATTCAAACCCCCCCCCCCCCCCCCCCCAGTCATAACCTCATACCTCCCTAACTATGCTTTGTTCAATACTCCATCTTCCACAATCGCAACGAATTCCTCCATCCTCCATGAGATATATACATCCTAAACACCAATCCTGTAAAACTGTTGTCAACCTTTGTGCCACAACTCTTAGCCCTGCAGAAGTCTTGGTACTTTCTAAAGGCCTCACCTTTAGCCCAAAACCTAAATTCAAGTGTGCTGGACTTGTAAAGTACCTTCTTTCCTTACCTAATCTCTGCAGTGGAAATTTCTTCAATGTGCATTAGGGAGGTATGAGGGTATGACTGGAAGGGGGGGGGGGGTGTTGAATCAAAGCTGTAGGCTCTTCCTTGGTGGCTAATGTGTGTGTGTGTTGGAAGGGAAGGGGTATAAAAACTGTAGAAATAGATCAAGACTACGCTCCAGGCTGAACGCTGAAAGGCATAATCAGTCTTAAATGATGATGATGATGCATCCCACTAATAACAGCCAACAAAAACCTCACATAGAACCTTGCTTAAAACAGTTCCAGCCTCCCTCCCACCCTGAACCTCCCCTTCCAGCCAGTCATCTCTTGGTTATCTTTCAGGAATTCGTCACTTCTAACCTGGCCTTACTTTCCTTTCCTAAATCCTCCCTAATGAGACCAACATCACTCCTATGTAACACACAGCTACCCATATCCTGTAAATTAATCCGTGCCTTATCATCTTTCCACAGATAAAAGCTTCATCACAGTGTTCATGAATCATAGTGACTATGTGGCTGAGAGTCTTCACCAACTTTCTAACACCTCTGCATACAAACCTTACAACCATGATCACATCCTAGAATTCCAAGACTCCAGCAGCTCTCCAAGACCTTAAGTCCACCCCATAAAAACTACACAAACCCAACTACACAGGTCTCTCCACTTGTCCAACTGTGGCTGGGTACAATCCTCCCACTGAACATCACATGCAAACCATTGTCTGTAACCTCCCATCCTACAGTGAAGACAATGCTCACTTCCTTCACCGCCTTTCTGCAGTTCCTGTTTTGCTACCACATGACTCCTTGCTGGTTACTATGGATGCAACATCCCCCATGCCCATGGCCTCACTTTCCAAACATCCTCCTGATACCAAACCCATCACCTCTTTCCTAATCCCCTTACCCAATCACATCCTGACCCACAATTATTTCACTTTTGAAGACCAAGTCACAGGGTGAAATGCCTAAAGCTCGCACCACAAGTATGAAGTGCTATTGATTTGCGGCTTTGACAGAATGGATTGGTAGTCAGGGACTCATTATTGTTACCCAATCATCAGATTGTAAAAATCCTTTCTTGTGCAGATGTACACTTTTTAAATGAAACTGTGCTTACTGACATTAACAAACTAAAAATATGGTAAATCAGAATGTCAGTGGGGTTTGTTGCAGGATTCTAGTACAAGTTGTCAATGAGATACAGTATTTTTAAAAGTTTCCACACCAATACTAGTTTGTGCCACTCAATCTGGGTAGTTACTAGGTATGATGTTGTTTGCTTACAGTGTGTTTGTGTGTGTGGGTAGTTGCTAGGTATGATGTTGTTTGCTTACAGTGTGTTTGTGTGTGTGGGTAGTTGCTAGGTATGATGTTGTTTCCTTGCAGTGTGTTTGCGTGTGTGTTCCTCGAGTTCATTGTGACTTGCAAGTCAGTAAGTGCGTGACAGTCCAATCAGTAGGTCGTGAGTGGACGATGGGATTTACCAACGCAGAAAAAGGTGACATGCTCATGGTGTATGGAGAGTGTACGAAGAATGCAGTTCATTCTTCTACAGTATATGCGGCAATAAATACCAATAAATGTCAAGCATCTCGGCAATCATTTATCAACCTCTTCAACCAGTTATATGGAAGTCATAGCCTAAATCTTAGCAACATAACAGATGAAACAAGTAGTTGATCCACATGTTACCTCTTGCACAATCGCATGTGGAAATGGCATTAATCGGGCAAGTGTCCTATGCATTCTCCATTGACATAGGTTTATCCCTTTCTATAAAGAGCTGCATGGAATTGATCAAGACAATTGTGTTAACTTCCATACATGGGCATTAAGACAGGATACTCCAGATGTATCATGTATCTTGTTTAGTGGTGAAGGAAATTTTAACAATCGTGGCCTGGTAAAGTGCTGAAATAAGCACAATTGGTCTGTTAACAATTCTCTTTGGCTGTGGCAGGTGGAATGTCAGCATCCTTGGAGTGTAAACGTGTGGTGTGGGGCAGTGAACTATCAGCTCATAGGCCCATTTTTCTTAGAAAGAACACTGAATGTGCACAAGTATCACAGCCTCCTAACAAATCATCTTCCACGGATGCTAGAAGAGATTCCTCTGCAGACTAGGAGCAACTTGTGGTACCAATACGATGGCTGTACAACCCACAGTGCACGGAGTACAACATGGCTTCACAAACTGTTTACAAATCATTAGATTGGATGCAGAGGACCTGTATCTCGGTTGACCCATTCACCAAATTTCATGCCTGCAGACTTTTTTTCTATGGGGAAAGCTGAAATACTGTCTACAAGGGCATACCAACTACATCTGATGATATGCAATGATGTATTACTGCAGCCTGTCGGATTGTCCCTGCTGAAATACTGGTATGTGTGCAGCAGTCTTTCCATACCAGAATGGGAGCATATACTGTTGCTGCCAGTGGTCATTTTGAACACAGCCTGTGATGGTCAATTGTCTCATTACTGGTCACAATCCACATAACTAGTGTATGGACTTGGACTGTTCTTTGGTGTGTGCTACCTCAGCTAATGTACAAGTGTTGGCGTGGGAACTTTTCAAAATATGATATCTCGTGAATGGCTCACACTAGACTCCTGCAACAAACACCCCTGATAGACTAATTTACCCTACTTTTAGTTAATACCAATAGGCATAGTTTCATTTAAAAAAGTGTATGTTTGCACAAAAAATGCACTTTCTAATATCACTACAATCTGTTGGTTGGTTACTAGCATAAGCCCCCAACTACCAATCCATCGTGTGAAAACCACACATCAATAGCACTTTCCATTTCTGCAATGTTTGTGGTGCAGGTTTTAAGCAATTATCCCTGTACAAACAAATCTGTAGTACTGCCATGGGTACTTGCATGGTGCCATCCTATACCAACTTTTTTATCGGCCATCAGAAGTCCTTCCTATCCAGTCAACACCTAAAACCCCTTGTCTGATTCAGAGCAATTGAGACATTTTCATGATCTGGACTCATGGTATAGACTGCTTCTTCCATAACCTAAAAACCTACTCCCAAATCATCTTAACCCGATTATTCTCAACTCAATGCGCCATATCACTAGACGTCGATATCCATAAACACATGTCAAGTGGACCAACCACCAACAGTACCTCCCTCCACTTTGACAGCTGTCACCCATTCCATGTCAAAAAGTCTCTTCCATACAGCCTTGTCGCACGTGGACTCACTATCCCCAGTGGAAAGCAGGAGTTGTCTAAATATGGCAATAGCACTACCAGAGCCACAGTATCCTATCCGTCTCATTCATAAATAGATCTCCCGTGCCATCTCCTCATCTCACACCTGTAACCCTGTTAACCAGACAATGGTCAGCACTCATCTAATCACCCAGGCCTTGAAAAGCTCAACCACATTCTTCACTGGGGCTTTGACTATCTCAGATGGGGTATACTGTACTCAAGATACTACCCACTTCCTGCAAAGTAGTGTTCCACTGCCCGCACAATCTAGAGAACATCCTTGTCCGCCCCTAATCCTGTGAGTGACCCAGGTGCAAGACCTGTCCCACAAATCCACCCACCACCTCCTACAGCAGTCCAGTTGCAAGCATCTCCCACCATATAAAAGGCACGATCATGTGCAAAAGCAACCTGTTAAAAATCAGCTATGCTGCAATTACCTTACAATTTTCCATGTAGGGATGACAAGTAACCAACTGTTCACTCACAGTAATGTCTAGCACCAAACTGTGGCAAACCACAGACTTGACATTCCAGTTGCCAAGAGGCTGTACACCACTTCAACAACTGCTTCACTAGACATACCATTTGGATATTCCCTTCCAGTGCAAGTTTCTCTGAACTACACAGGTGGAAATTGTCTCTACAGCACATCTAGTGCCATCCACCTGACCTAAACCTCTGCTAATTTGTTTCCCACTGTATCACTTTACCTTTTCTCTTCTGTACACACCAATCTTTTCCCATTCAGACCATGTACTGTCTTCTCCAATCACTCTGCCCCCCCCCCCCCCCCCCTCCCTGCAGCTAGTGCGGGTGTGTACATTTGGGTGTTTGTGTGGTTTCCAAACTAAACCATGTGCATTTTAGATATGTTAGATCCATATACTTTACCTGAAACTAATTCTCTGAGGTACTGAGACTACTGCTTCCTGGCTCAGGGTTTCTATTTTCAGCTAACACAGAAGTATTGTCTACAAACAAAAGTGTATGGGACAGGATATTTACCAGTGAATCATTCACACTGGACACCAAAAAGACTGTTGTGTGGCATGTAGACAACCCCCGAGATGGTGCACCAAGGCAGTGTGACTGCAGGAGCAGCCAGCAAAAACTCTACACAAAAGATGGTCCAGCACTTCTCAGAGTTTACAGTCAAAAATTATCAGGCAAGGTGTCCATATTATGCAAATTAACGTAGGATTAACAAGTGACAAATGCAGTTACCAAAGCAAATTAGATGATGAGCATGCCATCAGTATTATAGCTCTATAGGAAATGCATTTAGGTGATAATTCAGCAGCTACATGCAAGATTATGCAATATAAAGCAATATCAATACTCCTCTCAATTGTTAGGTGCATCCACAATCAATGAAAAAAGAAACAGCTCTTGGATTATGCTGGCTTAAGCTGTCAGAAAATTAGTGATGTAGAAGTAATTAGGATAAAACTCAAAGGCCTGGTTATTACATCAGTCCACAAATCACCTAACGGAAAGTGTCTGACACTAGTCTTACACACAGCAACTAGACAGCACGTATATGTTTAAGATTTTAATTCCAAAACACAACCCGGAGATACATAAATAGAGACAAAAATAGAGAACCATTGTTCGAATGGATCAACACACAAGAAATTATCTAAGTTTGATGCCAAGGAATTTAAAACGTTTTGGGCAGGCAGATGGAAACTGATACAAAACCTGACCCATCCATCTTTTCCACTGATGAGAACAAATTACCACTGAATCACTCAATAGTAGTACTGAAACATTTTTCAAGGAGTGTACATTGGCTCACAAAAGTTATCATTGGTGCTGAAATATCAGTTACAAAATACATTGATAAACCCACATGGAAATTTGAAAAAACTAACTCGATACAATACACCCAGGAAGTGGAGAGCAACCCGCACTGGACACCTCAAAAGGCAGAACATTGGGAATTATTGTAGATGTAGCTAAATGGAATATCTGAATGGAAGTAACAAAATAATGTGTACTAGGATGGGACAAACCTGCCCAAGTCCTCTACAAAGGATACCAAGGGTCTAAATAATGTTTTGATAACATTTTGTATTTAAAAATATTTGTGTGTATAAATTGTTCATGTTGATGTAAATTTGACAATTTAAGAAATGGTCATGCTTAGGAACAATGTAAGAAATAGGTGTTATGTAAAAGCCAGTGTGCTTTTGTTTGAAACGAAAATGGTTGTGGGGAGTGGAAAAGGTGCGAAAGGCGAATTGGCGTGCTACCTTGAGCAAGTGCGGGAAGTAAGTCACACAGTTTGTAGGCAGCAGTGATTGATGTAACTCCTTTGTGGAGCAGAAGCTTTGCCTGTAAATTTCCATAAAAATGCCTCGGTTGAAGACTGCAAACAGCTTACAGCATAGCTGCGAGTTGTTGAGCTACTGTATGTAAAACTGAATGAAGCCAAGAAGAGAAATTGAGCCCATACAGCAAGAAACTTGCAGGCCGTAGTGTGGGTAGTGTAGCCGTCATAGCTGTTCGCCACACCCAAGCCTACAGCCACCAGATAAGATTTTTTTCTATTTTTACCTTTGTACAGCATGAACCATTAATTTAAACTGTGTTTTAATAATCATTCTTGAACTTTACGGAAACTGGCTCACCCTGTTATTTCATCCTAATCATACATCTGTATAGGGTTCCTTCCTGGTGTTTGATTAATCCGAGTGTCCTGTTTTACAGACTTTTGAAGTGCCAAGTTAATATAAAGAGGCACCATTTAAATTGCTTTAGTGTAAATATTAAAAATTTTTTCATAACTATTGCAAAGTGTTATAGTTTGCTTACATAAAATTTAATCAGAGTGAAGCCAAGTTACTAGAACCTGTTAGATGGCTATACAGAATTAGTTCAAAGAATAATAGCTTTTGAAAGTAAATTCCACCAAGAAAGAGGTTTTCTTTAAGTGAAATGTTCAGTTAAAAAGTGTGTGCTTTAGTGTCTAAGTATTTAAGTTTCTTGATTATGGAAAGTGCTTTTCTAAAGGTTGTCCCCCCCACCCCGGCTAATTTTTTTTACCTTCCTTGAAGTTATCTACTGGGCTTTTTCTTTTTTAAAAACATAATGTATAAAGATGTAGCCCAAAATTGTTTAAGTGGTGTAATTTATTTGAAGAGCCAAACCAAACAGTAGCAAGAAAGTAGGCAAAATTCAAATTTCTGCTTCTCCAATACTTCACTATTTCATTGCCAGGATAGGTTGGTGACCATTAAGTACATGTTTTAAACCACTAAATGAACTTGGAAATGAGTTGTCCTAGCTTCAGTATATATTCAGTATATATTCATACTGTGTTTCTATCTAGCCACTGGGTAAGATCTTAGGAAAAGGAGTGAATAGTCCAATTTACTTATCCATTAGACGCAACACACGGTAAATCCTGTAAGAAGGATAACTCTATTGATTATCTTTTCCTATAAACAGGACTATCCTTCCATAGTGTATTTTATTTGGAAACTAAACTAAATTTTAGTAAGAGGGTTATATGTGGCAACATAGAGACAAGGTTTCTGTTATTTACGTAAAAGCATACTAATATCATAATGGTAGTGTTATAAGGTCCTATTAATGTGTGGTCATGACATTTGTTAAATGTCTCACCACATTCCTATTGAAACTATTTACTCTTCTTGTAAATAACACCTATGACAATTTTATACAAATGTCCACTAAGACTTTGCTCGTCAATCAGTACTGTTAAGAAATACTGACTAGCTTTATTTTCAAGAATCTCAAGTTTAAGTTATACGTATTGTTATCCTCCAATAAGAATCATTGGCCGATTCTTCATCTTTGACAGGTTCATCATGCCTGCAATGCAAAACATTATCTTTTGTATTAACATATGAAATCCAACTTTTTAAATTTAATAAATGCTTATACAAACATAAATGATTAATGGAAAATCTCATATAAGATGTGAAACAAATACTAACAAAGAGATAGAGGGGCTGGCCAGTACTTACCTCAGCTCAGTACAGCCGATAGATACACATAAAACAGAACTGAAAATTTACATTCCTAGCTTTCAGAACTTTGTTCCTTCATCAGGGAGGAGAGAGGGGAAAAAAGGGAAGAAGGGAAAGTGGATTCAGTTACTCACAACCCAGGTTATGAAGCAACAGGGAAAGGGCGAAAGAACAGACTCGCGAAATTACAGACCAATTCCCGTAACATCAGTTTGCTGCAGAATTCATGAACATATTCTGGGTTTGAATCTAATCAGTTTCATAGAGACCAATAAGTTTATGTCCACAAATCAGTACAAAGCATCGCTCATGGGCAACTCAGCATGCCCTTTTGTCATATGACGTCTGTTCAAAAAATTCCAGAACTTAGTCCACAAAATTTTCTATGCTTATCTTTTAGTTACTGTGGATTGTCTCCTTTGAAATACTCTCCTCCACAATTGATACACTGCTCCCAATATCATTTCCACTTCCAGGAGCAGTCTTGACACACCTCTTGCTGGGTTGCATAAACTGCCGTCTGCGAATTTTCTTTTATCTCATCTACCATTGCAAAACTTCATCGTTTTCAACTTTGGAAATAAAAAGAAGTCTGCAGGGGTCATACTATTCTCGCAAGGAACATCTCATTCTCATTTGTGAGATCCAAAAAGTTTTTTTGGTCTTGACTCATGAGCCGTGGAATGAACTTGGCGGCAACACAATGCATTCCAAGATGCTGTGTCATTTCATAACATGATCCAATTGAAATGTTACATTCTTCTACAATCTCTCGGACAGTGAATCTTCGACTGGAACACACAATTTTGTTGACGTTCCTGACACAAGCGTCATCAGGGGACATCTAAGAGCGTCCTGAACAAGGATCATTTTTGACTTTTGTAAAGCCATTTTTAAAACGTGTGAATAATACGTAACACCAAGTATGGCTTAAGCACTCATCACTATAGGCTCCCTGCATCATTTGGTGTGTCTCTGTAAAGGTTTTCTTGAGTTGCACGCAAAATTTAATGCAGATGCATTGCTCCTCTAACTTTGCCATCACAAAATTCACAAACCCAGATTCCATATTTCTTGATTTCCGAGAAGCATTTGACATAGTGCCTCACTGCAGACTCTTAAGAAAGGTACAAGCACATGGAATAGGTTCCCAGACATGTGAGTGGCTCAAAGACTTCTGAAGTAATAGAACCCACTACATTATCCTGACGGTGAGTGTCCATCAGTGACTAGGGTATCATTAGGATCGTTCCAGAGATGTGTGATAGGAGCGCTATTACTCATATTTTCTATGTGCATAACTGATCTGATGGACAAAGTGGACAGTAATCTGTGGTTGTTTGCTGATGATGTTGTGGTGTATGGAAGGTGTCATTGTTGAGTGATTTTGGAGGATAAAAGATGACTTGGACAAAGTTCCCAGTTGGTGTGATAAATGACAGCTAACCCTAAATGTAGAAAAATATAAGTTACTGCAGATGAGTTGGAAAAACAAATCCATAATGCCAGACTCCAGCATTAGTAGTGTCATGAATGAAGAAGTCATATTGTTTCAATATCTGGACATAACGTTGCAATGTGATATGAAATGGAACAAACTTGTGAGGGTCATGGTAGGGAAGGCGAATAATCATCTTTCGTTTGTTGGGTGGATTTTACTGCAGTGTGGCTCAGCTGTGATGGACATCACATATAGGATGCTAGTGTGATCTCTTCTTGAGTACAGTTTGAGTGTCTGGGATCCGCAAGGGGTCGAATTAAAGCAGACATTGAGGTAATTCAGAGGCAGGATACTAGATTTGTTAACAGTAGGTTGAAACAACAACATACAAGTATTATGGAGATGTTTCTGGAACTCAAATGGGAATCCCTGGAGGGATTTTGAGGAACACTGTGCTGACTGCAGAACAATTCTGCTTGCACCAACATACATTATGCATAAGGACCACGAAGATAAGAGACAACAAATTAGGACTCGTAGAGAGGCATATAGACATTCACTTTTTCCTCACTCGATTGGCAGATGGAACGGGAAAGGAACTGACTACAGTCGAATTAAAATTACTTGATAGTTGGCACTTCAAACGCCAATAAGAGTAGTCAGCGTCACACTTGAACTGTCTGCTGTTGCCAAACTCCACCAAAATTAGCCAGTCACTTCCAATTCCTGGTTCAGCATTCTTTCTTGATGTATTTGTATCCCGAATTATGAGCCCGACACTTTTATTATGTATTTCATGACACGCGATAACTACACCAAAAACAACACACATTAACAATGCTAATGAAAGACACACATTTCATTCATAGCACTAACCAAACACTACCGAATAACTCAGCACAAGGTGTAATTCAGTATCATACATATAGTTATCATATTCACAGAGATCATCTTACATTAGATAAGCTTTTCACTACACTGCATGAAACTGAAATTTTTAAGGTTGCAATTCATAGTTGCAACTGGGTCACTACATTCACATATATAAATACTTCATGCAGTGCTGTGGCATAGCACAATGGTTGGCAGATTAATCTAATGTGTAGCATGTCATAGGTTTGAATCTCATCAATGTAGTAAAATTTTTATTTCTAAATCTAACCAAAAGAGTGTGATTATTATTTTCATTCAATTAATTGGTTTAAATGTATTTTTTTATTTTTAATACTTTGCTGCATCATTTTTCATCATTGTTTTGACTGTTCTATTTGGTCTTATTTTTCTTCCTGTCATTATTTCTTCATTTGCAATCTGCCTCAGTCATCTATAATCCACGAACAAGTGCCCACACGGGCTGTTCACTGGTTTCTAACATGTCAGCATGTGCAGCTAGTGTAAGGATAGTTACAGGTAACAAATGACATGGAGAAATTTCAATTTGCTTTCAGCCCTGAAATTGAGTTTTTGTTGTCTTGAGTTTACCCTTAAGGGTTAGCTTTAATTGCCATGAACAAAGCGATCATGATATTAGTACTGCTGCAGACTGTTGACCACAATTTTCTCAGCTGGGTTAGGACACAAGTTTACAGTCAGGGATACAAAACGGGTCGTCTGCCCCAGTTCAGTCACTGGTCACTTTAAATCAATAGTCAACAGAGTATCCAACATTTCTGACATACCTTGCACCAGCCACTAGAAAAATTGCTCTGTGTTAAACATTTAACATAATTTGTGAAGTGAGCCGCTTGTTTGTTGTCACCTGTAACCAAACGGTAGCTGGTAGCCAATGTGGCAACATTGTTGCAGCAAGTGATTGATGTCAACTATCAAGTAATTTTATTCAGACTATTGTAGTGAGACAGGGTACCTTCTGCCATGCACCATATGGTGGCTAGTGGAGTATGTATGTAGATGTGGAATCAGTCTTTCCTTCTCATCCCATCTGGAAAGTCTCCCCTGATCTGCAGTTCTGGGTAACTTTCTCAAAATCTACCCTTTTTCCTAGACCTATCCTTCACCCCTCTTCCTTCCACTTCAACCCTTCTGCCTCAAGAATGAGCTACTGGCTCTGAAAGCTCGCCTAATTATAATCTTCGTTTATGTGTGTGTTCTGCCACCACTTAGCGAGTATATTGTTTATCTATCCAATTCAATTATCATGTAATCAAAAGCTGCATTTAACACACCAAGTCTCTTTTACCAATCATTTTTAATATGTCCTACAGAATGTACTGTCTATCCTGTCCTTTTTTGAGATTACTGTTTTGTTGTACTTTTCTACAGGCATCATCTTACTTATTAGGAGTCAGTTCCTTCATGTTGTTGTTGTTGTGGTCTTCAGTCCTGAGACTGGTTTGATGCAGCTCTCCATGCTACTCTATCCTGTGCAAGCTTCTTCATCTCCCAGTACCTACTGCAACCTACATCCTTCTGAATCTGCTTAGTGTATTCATCTCTTGGTCTCCCTCTACGATTTTTACCCTCCACACTGCCCTCCAATGCTAAATTTGTGATCCCTTGATGCCTCAAAACATGTCCTACCAACCGATCTCTTCTTCTAGTCAAGTTGTAGAGCTGCATGTACTCGGGAAAAATTACGGCTGTAGTTCCCCCTTGCTTTCAGCCGTTCGCAGTACCAGCACAGCAAGGACATTTTGGTTAATGTTACAAGGCCAGATCAGTCAATCATCCAGACTGTTGCCCCTGCAACTACTGAAAAGGCTGCTGCCCCTCTTCAGGAAAAACTTGTTTGTCTGGCCTCTCAACAGATACCCCTCCGTTGTGGTTGCACCTACGGTACGGCCATCTGTATCGCTGAGGCACGCAAGCCTCCCCACCAACGGCAAGGTCCATGGTTCGTGGGGGGAGTTCCTTCATAGTCAACAGTTAAGGAATGGGTGGCTGAATTCATATGTGGCATATGTCTCTGTAAGATGACTCATGAACAACTTCCTAGAATTACAATCAAATATGAAAATGCTGAGAAAGAACACAGTGTGATATTGCAAGATCAGTAATTAAAAAGATGTGCAAAACAGTTGATGCCGTGGCCGTACCAGAAAGTGAGTGGCATGTCTGTTGAAGCCTGACTACAACCTAATGTGAAAAACAATTTGGGACAATCTGACACACAACTGATTCTATGCACCAATCTGTTCCCGTGGATGAGAGATGACTGAAATGAAACAGCAGTTGCACAAAAATAGCCAAGGTGACTTCATCGGAGAGAAAGAGTGGTCATTGTTTTCTAGGATGCAAAAGGGATTTGTATTTTAGATTAGCTTGCAAGACTGAAACAATACCTCACAAATACTATGCAAGTATTCTGACTCAACTGGATGAAAAAATATGGAGCCAAGACCCAGGGGGGGGAAAAAAAGGTTTATCGTCAGTGAAATGCATATGGTCACAAAGGCACTTTCACAATAGGAAAACTGGGAGTTTCAAGTGTGAAGTCTTCAAATATCTATTCCATTCTCCAATTTTTTCACATTCTGACTTTAGCTTCTTCTTCTTTTCTTTTTGTATGAATGATTCACTTAAGACTACATGCGTCACACCTCAAAACCGTTTTGTGAGTCAACAACTGGATATGTTTTCACTGCTCTGTCTCTTGTAACTCCGTTGGACATGGAGGTAGCAAATGAGGATGTAGGATGTCCATGACATACTGCTGTGCTGTCCGAGTGACCTGAAGTCATATCCGATGCTGCCCCACACGCCCTCTCCCTATGTCGTTGTCATACTCACTGACAACTGTCATCGTGGGTCTTGCAGAATGTGACTCACTGCTGATCACATGACAGGTGCAGGTGTCAAAGGGTTACAATGTGCTTGGCGTACATTACAGCAATTCTCCCATGGGCTCGTCAGACACGGTCAACCGGAAGCTTGCTGACAAGCACGCTGCCCTTACGTTCCCAAGCAGTCCAACATGGGGCCACTACCACATCTGAATGTCTCACAAATCTGCATATTGCATAATTCAATCAGCCTGGCAAATGGAGACACACAATTAGGCCCCTTCAAATTTTGTTACGTGCTGATAATGCTGACTCACAGAAGTACAGGGCATCTGTGCCCTTCACAGGGATCACTCAATATCTTACACTCTTCACATCTCTTATAGCTCCTACCATTCATGGTAACAATCCGAGACACAAACAAAGCTAATGCAATCTGGTGGCCTTTGTATCCATTTCAGAGAGTTGCGACTCTCATAATTTACCACTGGTATGCACACTCGTGAAACTATGTTGCTTCAGGGAGCTTCCCTTTTTTTTTCTTCTAGCAGTTTAGTTCTTTGAATCCATTTTTCTTGTAGCTCAGAATAATTATTTTATTGTGTAGCAAACTTACAGACTAGCATTCTGGTCTGAGCTGTCAGAGTTGGCGGTCATGTGTGTGTGAGGTGTGCTTGCTTGTGTGAATGAATGGTGTGTATTTCTATTTCTTTTTCTGATGAAGGTTGTGGCCAAAAGCTTATGTGTAAGTGTCTTAACTGTGCCTGTCTGCATTTTAACGTGCCATCTTTATGGTAATTAGCTTCTTCTTCTTTTCCTACACTGCTGATATTCCAACCTGGAGTTTCCATTGTTTGAACTTACGGTCTACTGTTTTATGTTGCAGTGCACTTCTACAAGTGTAATACACAAATGTTGCCTTAGGAAAGAGTCACAATAACATCCATGTCTACCGTTTGCTATTTTTTATGAAATAGCATGTCACACTCGAAATTTAACTTAGCCAATGAAATAAGTTTGAAGATTTATTGTGTGTAAAAGACACGAGGGCCCACTGTGTGGGAAATGTGTGAAGTTCTGTGCAGAGACGGAGTTATCCACAGACGCGGTAAGTCTGGGGAGCTATACGGGTGTTAAAACATCGCCACCTGCTGGGATGAGGGGCCACTTACTCTGTGGTGGCGCTGTGCCAGCAACGAGCTCAACCCATTGATTAGCACCACAGATGACAATGAGCAACCAGCTGCTTGTCTGTGCAGAGATATAAAATTTATCGATTTTGGACGTCGGGTGACAATCTGTCACATGGAGAACAATGTTTACTCTGGCAATTTTAACACTAATCTAGTGTTCTGCAACATATTAATGTGAAATGTTGTCTATGATGTTGAAGAGTGTAAGTTAAACTGATATCTGAGAATTTGTTGTTTTTGTGGCATTATCTGGAAAATGGCCTCTCTTGCAGCTCCAAGCATAAATGTCAAGTGAAGAAGAATAATTAGCACAGCACACTGGAACTGAGTAGGGATCCGGTTTACTGCTCGGCCACTAAATTAGCATATTGTGTGTACACCAGAAGAGACGCTGTACACACTTGCATATACTACACACACAAGTACAAGCATCGATCAAGCTACTGTGAAACTGCACTCTGTGTGACTCATCACTACATCAGAATACTGTAAATGTGGTGATTCCAATTTCTTAAGGTCTCTTCCTGTTTGTTTTCATCAGTTGGATCTTATTTTTCAAGTATGTGGGAATCCAATGAGCTGCCTGTTTGGATACATTCTTTCTGTATGTCCCACAAGTTGGATTCTTTGGAGACACATTGTAACAAGAGTTTTTAGGATTTTGCCTGGAGATTTCACACTGGGTTCTGTGTGATGTATTCCATCTTTTATTCTTGGACCTAAGATTTTTACTACAATTTTACATTCTTGCTGTTTTCATGTCTTGTGTTGCACAAAGAGTCTCTCTCATGCATAAAGAAATTCTAATTTGATCACTGTTGTACAATGTTAGATTTTAGAGTTCCAGGAAAAATACTTTTAGTTAACTGAGAGACAGTTTGTATTTTCTGAAGTCTGGATTCTATGGCCTTCTTTTCATTATGATGTTCAGTGGTCTTTTTCACCTAACTATTTAAACTCTTTAACACCGAATACTATGTCATTGCCTATATAACTTCACCCAGTGCCATTTTGGTATCAGCTAAGAATTTTTTCTCCATGTGAAATTAGTAGTCTAATTTTCCTAGCTTGCTCCCTTAATATTTCAAATTGCTTTAGCACATCAGTGATGTTTTTGTCAATTAGTATTATGCCATCGGTGTAGGTTACACAATATAATTCTATCTTTAAGTTTACGTTCTAGTCAGTGTAATAGTGCAACTGCTCTTCTCCATTATCTTACAATTTTCTTAGGGGCATAGTTGAATAGCAATGTGATATGCCATCCCATTTTCATATTCTTATGTCTGTCTTAAATTACACTGCTTGAAAAAAAGTGAGACACTCAGAAGGTGGGGAGAAAACAAATTGAAACATAGCGAATTTAGAGCGTATGTAATGTTATTTCAGTCATAACAAAACAGAGTCAAATTTACACAGAACTTATCAGTTTGAGCCCACTTATCAATACAGCAATGCACCCTGTCTGGTCTGGACAGTGCGGGAGGATGTCATAAAGCTGCTGCATACCCTCCTCAGAAAGGTGATCCACAACTGTTGTAACTGGACATTGCAATCGTGGATACAGGCAGTGGGATGGAGTTGACGTCCATGTTGGTCCCATAATGTTCTATCGGGGACAGATATGGGGATTTTGCTGGCCACAGGAGTATATCAACATCACACAGACAATTTAAAGAGACACATACTACATGTGGACAAGCAGTGGCCTGTTGAAAAATAGCACCACAATACTATTACACACTGCTGTACGATCAGAGTTCCCTCGGCCATTACAAGCCGTGACCTGAAGTCATACCCAATGGCTCCCCACACCATGGGACTGCTTTGTGACCCCCCCCCCCCCCCCCAAATGTGGAAGAATGGGACCTCTCCCCATCTCCCCTGGTCACGGTCAAACTTCTCCACGATAGTCATTTGGAGCAGTGCAGGACTGGGAGACTCATTAGTGAACATTATGTGACGCCATTCATTAGCAGTCCGTACTTCTCGATCGTGGCACCACTTCACATGCAGTCATTTGCTTGGGTGTTAATGGCAGCCTATGCGCAGGACGGCAATTCCATAGTCTGGCTGCTCCTAGCTGTATGACACAGCATGTTGCAAGGAGTCTATTACAGTGAACTCCTGTTTATCCAAAATGATCGGGATGGTGGCCGGTTCCAATAACGAAAATTTCAGATAAATCAAAGTCCCCCTTTTTTCACATGTGAACACTCCAAATTACATCAATATTGCGAAATACAATCGTAAAACGTGCGTAGGGTATGTAAAACGTTACTGATACGGTTGCAAATAACCCTGCACTTTTTTACTGAAAAAATTGTGTTGACATGTTAAAAAGGCACCAAACTATGATTGAAAACTCAAAGTTTTTAAATGCTGTATAACAAAGCTCGTTTATTTTGCATTCTTACAGAAAAAATCTCCCTTATTTGGCAGTAGGAAAAACAGGAGTTTTAATTTTATTACCTACTCTTTTGAATAAAAAATAAACTACTGAACAAAATTATGAAACAAATCTAGAGATAACTCAAAGGAACGAAAAGTCTGTCTAGAGGAACTTTTAAGAAAAGTAAAAAAAAAAAACTTTTTAAGTTATGGACATAGAAGTTCTAGGATGCTTCATTAGAGTTTATTTTTTGGTAACGAAGTCACAAATGTCTTTTTTTTTTTTTTGTTTTTTTGCTTGAGAAACTATTTTTGCAACAATACATCTCCAACGTTGAAATCAAACTATTTCAGGATAAATCGTCTCCTCCTATTGGCTGATGTACTCCAGGGCAGTTTGGATCACTTCGTAACAGAATGTGTGAGGAATATTTTTCTCTGATTCATCATCAGAAACATAGTCTTCTGACGCTTTATGATCAGTCACAATTTGGACGATTTCATCCTCAGTCACATGAAAAAATGCCATTTTCCATCCACTCTTCAATGTCTCCGAAGTGTGTGTCTTTACAACCAGCTTCTCCAGTAAATTCACCAAAATTATGTCAGCTTGAGTTTCGGTGTTGCCTCCTCCTTCCCACCACTTAGGTTGCCTTACGATCTAAGAGTTTTTTCCAAGACCTAACAAGAGGAAGTGGAGGAATTAGACTCCAAGCTTCAGCAATCAATGAATGACACTTAAAACATCGATTTTTTAAGAGCTTCCACAAAATCATCTGCAGCATCAATCACATCTATTAAGTATTCCAGCATCTTGCGTCTGTAATGTTTTTCCATCGCCTCAAGAATACCTTGGTCCATCGGTTGACATAGAGATGTGACATTTTGTGGGAGAAATACAACTTTGATATCCCCATCTTGCAGATCACCAGGGTGAGAAGGAGCATTGTCCACAAGAAGTAGCGCTTTTCAAGGAAGTCCATTTCCTGCCATGTAATTTACTACAGCTGGAACAAACTCTGCCTGGAACCACTCTCTGAAGATGGCACTGTTCATACATGCCTTAAGACTGATTCGTGTACCTCAGTGGCAAAGCTGGTTGGTTGGTGTCTAAATGCTCTTGGTGTTTTGGATTTGCCAATTAAAGTAAGACACAGTTTATGATTGCCAGTGGCATTACTGCAAGCAAGGACAGTAAATATATCTTTAATTTTTTTGGATCCGGAAGCCATTTCTTCTTCTTTAGAGGCAAGGGTTTTCGTTAGCAGGATTTTGTAATTCAACCCAGTTTCATCACATTTGTAAAGTTGATTGCCAGTATAACATCCTTTGTCAATGATTGTGTGCAGTTTCTTCTTAAAATCAGCATAGCAGCTTCATCCCCAGATAATGATTTGGCACTGATGGCAATTTCATGGATGCCATGCCGCTTCTTGAAACGATCCTGCCGGCCATTACTTCCGAGGAATTCTTGCTTCTTTCCTTCAATCAGCTCATCAGCTCATTTTGACAAACTAGAGGACCTGAAACTGACACACCTTTGGCTCTTATTTATTCGTGCCACAAAAATAATGCCTCTTCTGACTGAGGATGTGCACCTTTTCTCATTGTTTTTCAAGATTTCACTGCGCTGCCCAATGTTTGGATGGAACAAAATTTTTCAATTCCTGATCGATTTGTCTTCCGATCAGTAATTGTACTCCTACTCTGCAGCCACTTCTGTGGGTGGCTCACCAGCATCAATTCTCTGCAAAGAGTGAAGCTCTTTTTCCAACAAGATCACATTCGTTTTATGTTTCATGCCCATAGTCACGTTCAGTGTTCTTTTTACAGACACTCGACTGAGTCCTTTATGGTTTTTGGCCCCTTTTATCTCTGGACACTTTAAGGCACATAGTGGGAGCACAAAACCTCAAATCAGAAACACACAGATGCACAACTTGACAACACTCGAGATGCACTAGACAAACTTTTGACTTTTGAAACCAGGCTGTGGCAGCCATCAAATGAAAGCATTCAATACATCTATGCCATTTCCTCTGTTCTACCCAAGCCCATGTGGCAACACAACAGGGTGTTGTACGTTCACTGTTAAACACTCAGCTTTGATGTACCGACAACAAGTGGAAAGTGTTAGGCGGCGCACTCTAATTGTCAGTTTCGACAGGGCTATGTTGCGCTGCATAGAACAA